>NC_137678.1:37334944-37372444 GCF_963989245.1 Nansenia antarctica
TCTTTTCTTTGTGGAGGGAGAGAGGTTTGGTCTACTTCAAACAACTTTTTGTTGATAAAGTTTTTGCCTCCTTTGACATGCTCAAGAATAAATTTGACCTTCCAAATTCTCACCTATTTAGATATTTTCAAATCCGAAACTTTGCCCGCTGTAACTTCCCCAATTTCACCACCCGATTCTCTCACTGACACAATTCTATCTCTCCCAGTAATCCGTGGAGTCATCTCAATTGTAGTGGAGTTAATCATAATATCAGCATTATCCTCTCCTTTAGTAACTAAAAACACTTGGGAGAAATGAATGAATGAATGAATGAATGAATGGTCTTTATTGTCATTGCTATAGTACAGGTACCAAACAACGACATTTAGGAGGGGTGGCTCCCACCGGTGCTAGGAAAGAAAAAAAAACTAAAAAAACACAAGGGAAGGAGCTGGTTTACATAAATGTACACTATCCACTATACTATACTGTACAGATAGACGACTAGGGTTGTCATATTGCACATAGTGTTATTGCACATTCATTTGAAGTGTCGCAGTTTGCAGGCTAGAAATGTACATATTTGTGCCTCAGCACTACACCTGATTTTTTTCAGTCCAGCAGCTGCCATCAATCCGTCCAGACTGTCCAGGGCCCAGAACCTAGGTCTTTGCTGTGTTCAGGGCCTGGATGGCCCTGGGGTAGAAGCTGTTCTTCAGTCTGTTTGTCCTTGCGGCCATGGTCCTGTACCGCCTTTTCGAGGGCAGCCGGGTAAAGTGTTCGTACCCAGGGTGGGTTGGGTCTCTGGAGATCTTGGAGGCCTTCCTGAGACAGCGTGTGTTGTACAGCTCTTCCAGAGAGGGGAGGGGGGCGCCGGTGATCTTCTGGGCTGTTCTCACGACTCTCTGTAGCGCATTTCTCTCCGCGGTTGTGCAGCTGGAGAACCAGTTGCAGATGCCATAGGTGAGGATGCTCTCCACTGCGTCGCGGTAGAAGGCCACCAGTATCTCCTGCTTGTTGTGTTCCTTCCTGAGGACTCTCAGGATGTAGAGCCGCTGTTGTGCCTTCTTGATGGTGGCTGTTGTGTTGTTCTTCCAGGACAGGTCATCCTGTATGTGCACCCCCAGGAATCGGAGGGTTGAGACTCTCTCCACGCTCTCTCCGTCGATGAGCAGGGGCTGGATCTCAGATTTTTTCCTCCTGAAGTCCACGATGATTTCCTGGGTCTTTGACTTGTTCAGCAGCAGGTTGTTAACCTTGCACAGCTTGCTCAGTTGCTCTACCTCATCCCTGTACGCCGCCTCGTCCCCCCCCGAGATGCAGCCCACCACGGTGGTGTCGTCTGCAAACTTTACGATGGAGTTGCTGGGGTGGACGGGGGTGAAGTCGTAGGTGTAGAGGTTGTAGAGGATGGGGCTTAGCACGCAGCCCTGGGGGGACCCAGTGCTGAGTCTGAGGGCTGTGGAGGTGTGGGAGCCCACCCGCACCCTCTGGGGGCGGTCGGTCAGGAAGTCCTTGATCCATGCACATATAGAGTGTGATAGTCCCAGGTCTAGTAGTGTGGTCACTAGCCTGTCTGGAAGGATGGTGTTGAAGGCGGAGCTGAAGTCCACAAAGAGCAGTCTCGCGTAGCTGTTTCCCCTCTCCAGGTGGGATAGAGTGGCGTGGAGAGTCGTCGCGATGGCGTCCTCTGTGGACCTGTGGGCTCTGTAGGCGAACTGGTATGGATCCAGGTTGGGCGGGAGGCGTGTGAGTATGTGGGCCCGGACTAGTTTCTCGAAGCACTTCATGATGATTGGTGTGAGTGCCACCGGGCGGTAGTCATTTAGGCAGCTCACCGTGCTTTTCTTCGGGACTGGGATGATAGTTGAGGTTTTCAGGCAGGGTGGGATGGTGGCCTGGGACAGGGACTGGTTGAAGATGTTGGTGAAAACCCCGGCCAGCTGGTCGGCGCAGTCCCTCAGCACCCGTCCCAGGACGCCATCCGGCCCCGAGGCTTTCCTGGGGTCCACCGCCTTCAGCACGCGTCTCACTTCATGCTCTGTGAGGGTGAGGCTGCTGAGAGCTAGAGAGAGTGGTGTTTGTGTTGTGGTTACCTCCGTTCGCCCCTCGTCGAACCGGGCGTAGAAGGAGTTCAGCTTTTCCGCCAGCAGGGGGTCGTCCTCTGCGGCTGTGAGCCTGTTGGCTCTGAAGTTTGTCATGTGCTGAACCCCCTGCCACATCCGCCTGGAGTCGTTGCTCAGGAAGCATTCCTCAATCTTCTCTCTGTGGTCTGCCTTGGCCTCTTTGATGCCGCGCTTTAGGTTAGCCCTGGTGGTGCTGTACAGCAGTGTGCCCTTCCCTGCGAAGAAGGCGTTGTCCCTCTCATTGATCAGTTTTTGGACCTTCCCAGTCATCCATGGCTTTGTGTTGGGGTAGACCCGGACCCGTTTGTCCACGGTGACTGAGTTGGTGCAGTTCACTATGTGGTTCAGAACCGACGACGTGAACTGTTCCAGGTCCTCATGCTCATATTCCTGCCATGAGGTGTCATTTAGGCAGATCTGCAGTGGAGCGGACCCTTCTGGCCAGGTTCTGACAGTCTTAGTGGTGATGGGAGCACTTTTCCTCATGGTAGTGTAGGCTGGGATCAGGAGGATTGACACATGGTCAGACATGCCTAGATGAGCTAGCGGTCTAGCCTTGTAAGCACGTTTGATGTTGGTGTATACCTTATCCAGTGTTTTTTCTCCTCTTGTTGCACATTTAACATGCTGATAGAAAGAGCTTGGTATTACCTTTTCACCTGAATGGTGGCAGGGGGCCCTGGACAGAATCAACTCTACTTCATCCTGCGCCAGACTGACACTGATACAGTTTAAGGTCCTACACAGGTCACACCTGACCAAAGCTAAACTCAGCAAATTGTATGACACTAGTGATGCGATAGATGTTCTCTCTCTCCGGCCACCCATACACACATGTTCTTTTCCTGTTCAAAACTGGATCCTTTTTGGTCCTCTTTTTATGAGACTCTCTCGAAGGCCTTCAATAAGCCAGTAGTCCCTAGCCCTTTTTCCAGCTTCACTACAAGGGAGAACAATGTTATAGCCTTTGCTTCGCTTGTAGCCCGCAGGCGTATTTTACTGCATTGGAAGGACCAAAAGCCTCCATCTTCTAATTCTTGGTTGAAGGACTTAATGTCATTTTTATGTTTAGAGAAGATCAAATATAATATAAGGGGCTGCACTAATAAGTTCAACAAAACTTGGGATCCTATTTGCATGCCTATATTCCCCGGGTCCTATATTCCCCGGGTCCTATGTTCCCCGGGTTCTATGTTCCCCGGTTCCCCACTTCCGAAAAGGGTTCTCTCTTGTTCTGTTTTTTCTTAGTTTCCTCCTTTTTTGTACTGTACTGTCCTTTTTGTTTTTGTTTTGTATTGTTCTAAAAATGTAAAAACGGGTGATTGAATACTTTCAACAATTTGTCTATTTGGTATTGGTAACCCAATAAAGATACTTCTGAAAAAAAAAAAAAACTTGATCGTCCATTTTGTGAGAAACACTCTGTACGATCGCCCTGTCTGTCCTGAAGAGAGAGAGAGAGAGAGAGAGAGAGAGAAAGAGAGGGGGGATTATAGACTGACAGATCATTATCACTGTGTGTGTGCGTGCGAGTGTATGTGTGTGTCCTTGTCCACCTAAGGGAAGAGCTGACACTGTCCCTGAGGTAATCTCTCCAATCTGTCACCCATCAATCTCCTGATAAGCCCCTCTGTTCTCAAAGAGAGTAACACTGAATAGTCTCCCCACATTTCATAAAGAGAGTAACCAGGGTTCCTACAAGTTTCAACAAGTCAAATTCAAGACCTTTTTATACCTTTTTTAGACCTCTTTGGATATAATTTTAGACCTATTCGCAACACCATATGATAGCTTTTTGTCATCCTCGAGGTGATGAAATTAGGGATTTCACTGCCATACAGAGAAAAAAGGAAGCAAATTGGCATTTTTGGGTTCAAGCTTGATTAATTTCCGCGTAAATAGATGTGGTCGGACTGATTTCCTTGCAGGATCTCATTTAAGACCTAACACCTAATTTTTAGACTGAATAACTGAAATCTGAGACCTTTTTAGGCCTTATGGATTGCTGGATTTTAGACTTTACGGCTTTTTAAGACCAGCGCAGGAACCCTGAGTGACACTGAATAGTCTCCCCACATTTCATAAAGAGAGTTAACACTGCATCTGCATTTGAACCATTTAGCAGACGCTTTTATCCAATGTGACTTACAATTAGAGATTACAGGGAGTCTCCCTGGAGTAATTTAGGGCTAAGTGCCTTATTCAAGGGCACACTGGTGGGACTTGAACTCATGAACTTCTGATCACCCGTCACACTCACTATCCACAAGGCCACCACGGCCACCACTACACTGAACAGTGTCCCATTTCCCCAGGATCATGTTGAGTTGGAGCGAACACAAAGTGGCAGACACAAGGACACATATTATTCATATTATATTTATATTTTATGGTGAAAAGAAAGAGAAGGAAACATCAGCCGTGTTTGAGAGGCAGAGATCTGAAGAGGACGACCAATCAATCTGAGTCATATCAACATGTAACAACATTATTAACATGGAATTAACATGTTTAACACGTACAAACACCATCAGTAATGAAATATTTCAACATCGATACTTCACCAAGCATTACCAGTGCCTAAATACCCAATCAATATCCCCCTCCCTCCCTCCCTACTCTCCCCCTCTCTCCCTCCCTCCGCCCCCCTCCCCCGGAGCACAGTCAAATGTGAACAAGTCTAATTATCGGTTGTCCTCTGTGTGCTTGAGTGCGTATGACAAACACAAATGGATTCCCTGCTGTTGGAAAGCTAATGTTGCGTACCGGTACACAGCTTCTAATGAGTCTGTAGCACGGATACTGCTGGGGTGGCAGAGGGAGGGGGGGGGTGGAGAAAGGGAGGAAGGAGGGGGGGTGGAGGAAGGAAGGGAGGGAGGGAGGTGTGGATATAATAGGATGATGGAGGGGGAGGGCTGGAGCCATCCTGTCCTCACGACCAGAGGAGGGCTGCATTCCAACAGTTCTGACCTGTAGGAACCAACATGTATGTGTATATATATATGTGTGTGTGACAGTTGCTGGTGAAAGGGGTAACAAGCCGGCAGCCGATTTAATGTTCAGACTTTTATTTTGAAAAATATAAATACATTTCAGCGTTGTTGAAAATCAATAACACACTCGCTAGTCAACTAACACAGCTTGTTTTGTGAGCATGCTAACAATGTAAAGTAGTGTTATAGTTAACTAGGTAGCAGTGGAGATTACTCACCGAATCCATTGCATTGCAGTATTTGGGCTTTTTCCCCAATATTATATTCCGTGTTTTAGCCTGGTCCCAGATCAGTATGTGTCTTAGCCTGGTCCCAGATCTGTATATGTTTTAGCCTGGTCCCAGATCTGTATGTGTTTTAGCCTGGTCCCAGATCTGTATATGTTTTAGCCTGGTCCCAGATCTGTATGTGTTTTAGCCTGGTCCCAGATCAGTATATGGTTTAGCCTTTCAGACTATGTGTGTGTGTGTGTGTGTGTGTGTGTGTGTGTGTGTGTGTGTATGTGTGTGTGTGTGTGTGTGTGTATGTGTGTATTAGTCCCAGATGTGTACGTGCAATAAGATGAGTTGGAGGTCTCAGGAGTTCGAAAATACTTTTATTTCCAATTCTGAGGCGGTTCAGAGATCATAACAAGCAAGCAATCATTATAAAAAGGGTTACCATGGTGACGTTTATAGTGTGCCCTGGAGCGCTGGCCGTTAAAACTAAAAAGAAAAACTAAAAACATTGATTAACTCCACCTTATCCCACGGAGGTGAGGTCAGCTGACTGGGGCGGAAACCGCCTAAAGGCGCCGTAGAAAAAATTAAAAAATATTCTATCGTTATCTCTCTTGTAACATAAAATTGTTTCTGATCCATTTGAGACATTTCCACCCTCTGGTCCTGAGTTGAGTAGCGTTTGAGTTTCTTCAAATCAAAATAAGCTAAACACATTGTCCAATGAGCTGCGGTCTATACTTCCTTAGAGAAGACGTCAGCCAATCGGTGAGTGACAAGGCTAACGTCGTTCTGAGATGGCTTCAACATTCAAAAGTAAAATAGTTTCCATTTGAGTTTTTACAGTATTTCGATACAACCCATTTGAAATGACCAACTAAAACGGCAAATGTCTGAAAATTAAAGATTCAATTCTTAAAAATGGATTCTCTTTAAAAACGTGTTCACTTTCTGAGATAAAAACTAAACTTAAAAACATCTTTAAAAGACGTCCAGTTCCAAATCTCACGTCCTGGTCCGTGCCCACAGCTGGACGCTCAGCCAATGGCGAGGCTTGGATTATAAAATAATTGTGTGGGTAAGTAGGGGGCGGGGTTCGAACTTAGCCAATCAGAATTTGTTTCCTGTTGTGTCCATGGCCAATCGGCAGACGTACGCCTCGTATATGGTGTCCAGGAAGTTGGTGTCACTCTGAAAGAGCGAGATGAAACATTAGGAGGGTGTCAGTGTGCGTGTGTGTGAGTGGTGTGGTGCGTGTGTATGGTGTGGTGCATGGTGTGTGTGTTGTGGTGTATGGTGTGTTGTGGTGTATGGTGTGTGGGTGGGTGGGTGTGTGTGTGGTGCGTGTGTGTGTGTGTGTGGTGAGGTGTGGTGTGTGTGTGTGTGGTGTGGTGTGTGTATGGTGTGTGGTGTGGTTTGGTGTGTGTCTGACCTGGATGAGGTGCAGCAGGGTGGCCTGCAGCTGGCTCTTGGAGAGGGGGGGGGGCTGTGGGGGGGCCGAGGGGGGGGGGGCGGCCTGAGAGAACACACTGGGGGACAGCAGCAGGGTGGGGGCCACGGTGGCCGGGATACGCTGGGGGGAGATCACCTGGAGAGGGGGGGGGGGTTAGAGAGGCACAGACTCAATACACACGGAATACACACACACGCATACACAGACACAGAGACACACACAGCACACACACCACACCACACCCACACCCACACCCCTGGGTCTCCGTTAACCGGTAATTACCGGTCTTTGTCCGATAAAAAGTCCGACATATTTAAACCTCTTCGGTCATAATGTCCGGTGAAAATAATTCCCTCTAAGCACAATTTGAATACAATTTGCTAAAATTAATTGGTCACATATTCTGATTCCTTCTACATTAAAAAAGACGAATATATAGGCTATATGTTTTCTTTTATTATTAATGTGTAGACTAGCCTACGCGATGAACAAACAGCGGCAGGGTTGCCAGATGGGATTGACAATTTACAGCCTAACTAGTCCGCTAAATCAGTGGTTCCCAACCGGGGGTACGCGGAGCCCTAGGGGTACGTGAGGGGATTGCAGGGGGTACGTGGAAAGATTTGGAATTATAATGTATTTCCCCTTCCCAAAAAATAAATACATATACAAGTCATTTCATAAACCTGTTGTTAAAATGGTACGCTGCAACTTAAGTTCCTCCCCGACAGGTGATGACTGTAACACAAGTGGTAGTCACGTCACATTTAAATCATGTTCACGATCATTTTCGCGCACAAGTCAGCTAGGCCTATCAGTATACTGCAAAGATGGACAGATGGCTAAAACGAGGAGGGCAGGCGGGCAGGTAGGCAGGCAGGAGGGCAGGCAGGCAGGAGGGCAGGCAGGCAGGAGGGCAGGTAGGCAGGCAGGCAGGTAGGCAGGAGGGCAGGCAGGCAGGAGGGCAGGTAGGCAGGTAGGCAGGAGGGCAGGCAGGCAGGAGGGCAGGCAGGCAGGAGGGCAGGTAGGCAGGAGGGCAGGCAGGCGGGCAGGTAGGCAGGAGGGCAGGTAGGCAGGTAGGCAGGAGGGCAGGCAGGCGGGCAGGTAGGCAGGTAGGCAGGAGGGCAGGTAGGCAGGAGGGCAGGCAGGCAGGAGGGCAGGCAGGCAGGAGGGCAGGTAGGCAGGAGGGCAGGCAGGCAGGTAGGCAGGAGGGCAGGTAGGCAGGAGGGCAGGCAGGCAGGAGGGCAGGTAGGCAGGTAGGCAGGTAGGCAGGAGGGCAGGAGGGCAGGTAGGCAGGAGGGCAGGCAGGCAGGAGGGCAGGCAGGCAGGAGGGCAGGTAGGCAGGAGGGCAGGAGGGCAGGTAACAGGAGTCAGGCTGAACAGAAGTGGAACTGAAGCTATGATCTGGCAGTGAAGTGAAGGCTGGAACGGGTCTTTATGCAGGGCTAACGATTAGGTAATTGTGAACAGCCGGACAAACGCACACTCGAAGCCACTCCTGCCAATTAGAGGGAGAGCGAGAGAGAGAGGGAGGCACTGCCCACTACCTAGAGGTAGAGGGCGTGACAGTTATACTGTATATCGGCACTCATGGAATGCCTCTTGTCCAATCAAATGACTTGGTCGGAACTAACTGTTGTATAATAAATGTTATATTTGCAAGTTAGTGTTTAATTGAAATTGTTTGGAAATAATCAACACGCATGAGTGAGGGGGTACTTCTGGCATGGCAAAACAGCTCAAGGGGTACACAAGTCAAAAAAGGTCGTGAACCACTGCGCTAAATAACCGCTAAACCCAGTAGCCCATTCGGCGGTAACCCGCCCCATCTGGCAACCCTGTCTCTCAACGGCGCGAGTAGTTTAGTCAGTTAATTTAGTTTGATCTAGTCTAAATAAAACCACTGCAGTGACCGGAGTCAAGGTTATTGTTCTGCGTGTTTTGGATGTGCTAGAGCACAGTGAATGACCACCGAGGGCCGTGAGATGCGGCTAGTAAAGGACGCTAGCCATCTCAACCCCGTTCATTGATTGAGCCTGCCGTGCCCGTTCCAGCCCTGAGTCGGGAGAAGTACTACGGGAGTAGTGCGCTACTATCGACAACCTGGGCTACTGGTACCATTAATTAGGATTGATTAGATTAGGTTGACAATACCACACTACATTTGAGTTTAGGGATATCAATGTTATATATTTGTGTATGTTTTATCTTTATGTATTAAATGTTATAATTGTTCCACATTTGAGACCTGTCTTCCCCCCACTCAGTTATTCAGTCGGTGTCCATCATTTAAGTTCAATTTAGTCTATCTACTGTATAGTGTTAGAGTTGAATTTGTGCCACTAAGTTGAAGTAGTCCACGGGTGTGTATCCCCCCCCGATACATCCTCCTCATTCTCATACTCCCGAGTCCGAGTAAGTATGATTTGACAGGCAGCTAGACTTAATGCCTTCCCAATCAGCGAGACGTGGTTATAGAATTGACTAGGGGTGTAACGGATCACCTAACTCACGGATCGGATCGTGTCACGGTTTTTGAGTCACGGATCGGATCATTTTTCGGATCAACACAAAACATTTTTGTTTTTATAAAAACTGCTTTTTCCTTGAATTCTGTAAAAACACCACTTTTACTATGTGACAAAAACCAACAACATTCAAGATGTCAAAACTGGTAATATATATATATACACATACATATATATACATATATATATATATATATAACATATTCTACACTCAAACATTACATAATTATACTGAAATACACTCAATTTAAATGATAGGAGAGAGGGAGGAGGCGCCTGGTTGCAGCAGTGAGTCACTGGGCTCTTTAAAGCAGATGAATAAACATGTTTTATGCCACTTTTAACTAAATAATAAAGTGAACCCTTATTTAACATGGTATGAGCAAACAACGGATTCTTTTTCTTTCGCATTATCAACCTATCATTGCGCTTTAGAGTACAACAAAGCCCGCAACTGTCGCGTCTATCTTTTCATGGCAACTCTACATTGTGATTTACAAGAGATATTAAGTAAGATATTAAGTCATATTATTACTTGTTAACATTTTGCAATTGATCCGTGGTACACATGCGTTCCGAACCGTGGAGGGCGATCCGAACGGATCACGGAATTTCCGTGATCCGTTACACCCCTAGAATTGACGTTGTTTTATTGATAAAAAGGGTAAAACTGGAAAGAGAATATAAAAAACGTACATTACTGTCGTGAAACTATTTAACACACTTCAGTTAACGTAATGTGGAGTCCGTTCATTGATCGATCGATGCAGTCCGTTCAAATAGCCATCAAAAGCTAAACTAGGCATACTTAAAATGACCAATTACATACTCAAATCCCATTAATGCAATTGAAATAAACATCTTAAAGTAGCCTACAGTCGTAATTCAAAGTAGCAAAGGTGACTAGGCTGCCCAGTGTGGCGCGCGTGCAGCCCTGGACATAATATGCCATAGTAGCGCATGCGAATCATGAAAGCCTATATTATTATATAGTTCGCGATCTAATCGTATCGGATGAAAAATAGACATTAAATGGCATAGGCCTATATAGGCTACACAACAGCTAATCACCGCGACAAACACCTATATTATATTCTAATATGATGACCGGAATTTCTCCTGTTTGTCCGACACATTGAAATCTTCCCGGACACGTTGACCGGCACCAATTTTTTCTAACGGAAACCCTGCCACACCCACACCCACACCCACACCCACACACATAGTTGTTGTCTGCTCTACACACTCTGACAGTTTGGATTTGAAATCAAACCACTACTCTGATGTGGAAGTACAGATTCTGGACCAAAAAAAGGTCTAGTTTTTGTTTGGCTTGACAGGTGTTTCTGCTTAGTCAGGTGTGTTCCCTCACACCTGTGCGCAGTCATAACAGAGCTGTCAATGTCTTTGATTATTATTGATTGTAGGCTTTGCATTCGCCTTTGGGGAGTTTGTTATTGATGTCTGTCAAGATAAGGACATGTCTGTCAAGATACGACAAAGGAGCCATTATGAGGCTGAAATGTCAGGAAAAATCTATCAGAAATAAGCAACCTTATACATTCAAAATCAACAGTTTGTGACATCATTAAAAAATAAAGAAAGCACTGGTGAGCTCAGCAATGTCAAACGGGCTGGTAGGCCAAGGACAGTGGATCACTGAGGGATGATCACCATAATTAACTGATCAACCCCCGCATTGAACTGAAGCTGAGAATCTCTACCTTAACCTTTTTGTAATCGTTCCAAGTCCAAACTGTTGGGAGTATATAGAGGTATGTGTAGGTATGTGTAGGTGTGTGAGGTATGTGTAGGTATGTGATGTATGTGTAGGTATGTGAGGTGTGTGTAGGTGTGTGAGGTATGTGTAGGTATGTGAGGTGTGTGAGGTATGTGTAGGTATGTGAGGTGTGTGTAGGTATGTTAGGTATGTGAGGTGTGTGTAGATATGTGAGGTATGTGAGGTATGTGTAGGTATGTGAGGTGTGTGAGGTGTGTGTAGGTATGTGAGGTGTGTGAGGTGTGTGTAGGTATGTTAGGTATGTGAGGTATGTGAGGTATGTGAGGTGTGTGTAGGTATGTGAGGTGTGTGAGGTATGTGAGGTGTGTGAGGTATGTGAGGTATGTGAGGTGTGTGAGGTATGTTAGGTATGTGAGGTGTGTGTAGGTATGTGAGGTGTGTGAGGTATGTGAGGAGTGTGAGGTGTGTGTAGGTATGTGAGGTATGTGAGGTATGTGAGGTGTGTGAGGTATGTGAGGTATGTGAGGTGTGTGTAGGTATGTGAGGTGTGTGTAGGTATGTGAGGTGTGTGTAGGTATGTGAGGTGTGTGTAGGTATGTGAGGTGTGTGTAGGTATGTGAGGTGTGTGAGGTATGTGAGGTATGTGAGGTGTGTGTAGGTATGTGAGGTGTGTGAGGTATGTGAGGTGTGTGTAGGTATGTGAGGTGTGTGAGGTGTGTGTAGGTATGTGAGGTGTGTGAGGTATGTGTAGGTATGTGAGGTGTGTGTAGGTATGTGAGGTATGTGAGGTGTGTGAGGTGTGTAAGGGTATGTGAGGTGTGTGTAGGTATGTGAGGTGTGTGTAGGTATGTGAGGTATGTTAGGTATGTGAGGTGTGTGAGGTGTGTGTAGGTATGTTAGGTGTGTGTAGGTATGTGAGGTATGTGAGGTGTGTGTAGGTATGTGAGGTATGTGAGGTGTGTGTAGGTGTGTGAGGTATGTGAGGTGTGAGGTGTGTGTAGGTATGTGAGGTATGTGTAGGTATGTGAGGTGTGTGTAGGTGTGTGAGGTATGTGAGGTATGTGAGGTGTGTGAGGTATGTGAGGTGTGTGAGGTATGTGAGGTGTGTGTAGGTATGTGAGGTATGTGTAGGTATGTGAGGTATGTGTAGGTATGTGAGGTGTGTGTAGGTATGTGAGGTGTGTGAGGTATGTTAGGTATGTGAGGTATGTGAGGTATGTGAGGTGTGTGTAGGTATGTGAGGTGTGTGTAGGTATGTGAGGTGTGTGAGGTATGTGAGGTATGTGAGGTGTGTGTAGGTATGTGAGGTGTGTGTAGGTATGTGAGGTGTGTGTAGGTGTGTGAGGTATGTGAGGTGTGTGAGGTGTGTGAGGTATGTGAGGTATGTGAGGTATGTGAGGTGTGTGTAGGTATGTGAGGTGTGGGAGGTATGTGAGGTATGTGTAGGTATGTGAGGTGTGTAGGTGTGTGAGGTATGTGAGGTGTGAGGTGTGTAAGGGTATGTGAGGTGTGTGAGGTATGTGAGGTATGTGAGGTGTGTGAGGTATGTGAGGTGTGTGTAGGTATGTGAGGTGTGTGTAGGTATGTGAGGTATGTGTAGGTATGTGAGGTGTGTGAGGTATGTGAGGTGTGTGTAGGTATGTGAGGTGTGTAGGTGTGTGAGGTATGTGAGGTGTGAGGTGTGTAAGGGTATGTGAGGTGTGTGAGGTGTGTGAGGTATGTGAGGTGTGTGTAGGTATGTGAGGTGTGTGAGGTATGTGAGGTGTGTGTAGGTATGTGAGGTGTGTGAGGTATGTGTAGGTATGTGAGGTGTGTGTAGGTATGTTAGGTATGTGTAGATATGTGAGGTATGTGAGGTATGTGTAGGTATGTGAGGTGTGTGAGGTGTGTGTAGGTATGTGAGGTGTGTGTAGGTATGTTAGGTATGTGAGGTATGTGAGGTATGTGAGGTGTGTGTAGGTATGTGAGGTGTGTGAGGTATGTGAGGTGTGTGAGGTATGTGAGGTATGTGAGGTGTGTGAGGTATGTTAGGTATGTGAGGTGTGTGTAGGTATGTGAGGTGTGTGAGGTATGTGAGGAGTGTGAGGTGTGTGAGGTATGTTAGGTATGTGAGGTGTGTGAGGTATGTGAGGTGTGTGAGGTATGTGAGGTATGTGAGGTGTGTGAGGTATGTTAGGTATGTGAGGTGTGTGTAGGTATGTGAGGTGTGTGAGGTATGTGAGGAGTGTGAGGTGTGTGTAGGTATGTGAGGTGTGTGAGGTATGTGAGGTATGTGAGGTGTGTGTAGGTATGTGAAGTGTGTGTAGGTATGTGAGGTGTGTGTAGGTATGTGAGGTGTGTGTAGGTATGTGAGGTGTGTGTAGGTATGTGAGGTGTGTGAGGTATGTGAGGTATGTGAGGTGTGTGTAGGTATGTGAGGTGTGTGAGGTATGTGAAGGTATGTGAGGTGTGTGTAGGTATGTGAGGTGTGTGAGGTATGTGTAGGTATGTGAGGTGTGTGTAGGTATGTGAGGTATGTGAGGTGTGTGAGGTGTGTAAGGGTATGTGAGGTGTGTGTAGGTATGTGAGGTGTGTGTAGGTATGTGAGGTATGTTAGGTATGTGAGGTGTGTGAGGTGTGTGTAGGTATGTTAGGTGTGTGTAGGTATGTGAGGTATGTGAGGTGTGTGTAGGTATGTGAGGTATGTGAGGTGTGTGTAGGTGTGTGAGGTATGTGAGGTGTGAGGTGTGTGTAGGTATGTGAGGTATGTGTAGGTATGTGAGGTGTGTGTAGGTGTGTGAGGTATGTGAGGTATGTGAGGTGTGTGAGGTATGTGAGGTGTGTGAGGTATGTGAGGTGTGTGTAGGTATGTGAGGTATGTGTAGGTATGTGAGGTATGTGTAGGTATGTGAGGTGTGTGTAGGTATGTGAGGTGTGTGAGGTATGTTAGGTATGTGAGGTATGTGAGGTATGTGAGGTGTGTGTAGGTATGTGAGGTGTGTGTAGGTATGTGAGGTGTGTGAGGTATGTGAGGTATGTGAGGTGTGTGTAGGTATGTGAGGTGTGTGTAGGTGTGTGAGGTATGTGAGGTGTGTGAGGTGTGTGAGGTATGTGAGGTATGTGAGGTATGTGAGGTGTGTGTAGGTATGTGAGGTGTGGGAGGTATGTGAGGTATGTGAGGTGTGTGTAGGTATGTGAGGTGTGTGTAGGTATGTGAGGTGTGTAGGTGTGTGAGGTATGTGAGGTGTGAGGTGTGTAAGGGTATGTGAGGTGTGTGAGGTATGTGAGGTATGTGAGGTATGTGAGGTGTGTGTAGGTATGTGAGGTGTGTGTAGGTATGTGAGGTATGTGTAGGTATGTGAGGTGTGTGAGGTATGTGAGGTGTGTCGGTATGTGAGGTGTGTAGGTGTGTGAGGTATGTGAGGTGTGAGGTGTGTAAGGGTATGTGAGGTGTGTGAGGTGTGTGAGGTATGTGAGGTGTGTGTAGGTATGTGAGGTGTGTGAGGTATGTGAGGTGTGTGTAGGTATGTGAGGTATGTGTAGGTATGTGAGGTGTGTGGAGGTATGTGAGGTGTGTGGGGTGTGTGTAGGTATGTGAGGTGTGTGAGGTATGTGAGGTATGTGAGGTATGTGAGGTGTGTGAGGTATGTGAGGTGTGTGAGGTATGTGAGGTATGTGAGGTATGTGAGGTGTGTGAGGTATGTGAGGTGTGTGAGGTGTGTGTAGGTATGTGAGGTGTGTGTAGGTATGTGAGGTGTGTGTAGGTATGTGAGGTATGTGAGGTGTGTGAGGTATGTGAGGTGTGTGTAGGTAAGTGAGGTGTGTGAGGTGTGTGTAGGTATGTGAGGTATGTGAGGTGTGTGAGGTGTGTGTAGGTATGTGAGGTGTGTGTAGCTATGTGAGGTATGTGAGGTACAGTATGTGAGGTATGTGGAGGTATGTGAGGTATGTGTGTAAAGAGCTAAAAGAAGCCTGCACATCCAATCATCTCTACCTGGAACTGAAGGCTGTTCTGCTGCGCCGTGAAGGAGGAGGGCCAGCTGTCCAGAGGCCTGGGGGAGGGGAGGTGGTGGTGGTGGGGGGGGTCGTGGTGGAAGCGGGGGGCCAGGGCGGGGCGGGGGGCCTCCGGGGGGGACGCGCTCACCCCCCCCTGCTCCTGCTGCACCAACTGGAGCCTCTGCAGCAGCTCGTGAGGAGAGACCACGCCCACCACACCACCTGACCCCTGCAGGGGCGCGGCCTGGAGGAGGGGCTTGGCGATGGGACTGAGGAACAGGTGCTGGGCCTGGGGGTGGGGGTGGGGGTGGGGGTGGTGGAGGCCAGGGAAGGCCAGGGGCTCCACCAGGGGGGGCTGTGCTGCTGCCTGCAGGCCTGGGAGGAGAGGAGGAGGATGGGGGTGGAGGAGAGGAGGAGGATGGGGGTGGGGGCAGCAGGGGGTGCTGGAGGTGATGGTGGAGGAGGAGGAGGAGCTCTGGAACAGTCTCTGGAGGGGGTCTGGTCTCTGGGGGGCTTGCCCGTTCTCAGACAGCCGATTCTCGGGGGACTCGGAGACGGGCTGGAGCAGGTCGGCCGGGCCGCCGCGCTGCTGGGATGCCATCAGCTTCTGGAAGCCCGGGCAGTGCTTCTCTGACTGGGCCTGGGGCTGGGCCGGAGCCTGGGGCTGGAGTTGGGCCGGGGTCAGGGCAGGGGCCTCGTAGGACAGGGAGCGGGCCACAGCCGGGCGCCCCCCCCCTCCAGCCTTACTGGGTCGGGTTGCTGCTGGTCCTGGTGCCCTGGGGGAGGCGGGGGAGGACTGGGGCTGCTGGGCCCCGAACAGCGTGGCTAGAGAGAGGTGCCTGGACTCCCCGTCACTGTCCTGGAGGGAGGGAGAAGGGGGGGGGGGGGGGAGGGAGGGAGAGGAGGGAGAAGGGGAGGAGGGAGGGAGGGAGGGAGGGAGGAAGGGAGGTACATGATGAACACACTTGAGCCCCACAGATATATGGGAGTGATATTGACACATCTCTGTAACACCACAGATAACACACCAGACCCACACCTCCATTCTGGGTTGGGCCGTAGAACACACAGCAACACATGTGTGTGTGTGTGTGTGTGTGTGTGTGTGTGTGTGTGTCTCACCCCAGCCCTCTCCCCCAGGCCTGTCTGTCTCTGTGTGGGTTTGACAGCGATGGGCTTGATGAGGTGGGGGTTGTCATGGAGAACGCTGCCGCCCCCGATCTCCTTAGGCTCCGAACTGGGCTTCCCGCCCTGGGGAGGAACAAGGGATGGAGGAGGAGAGAGAGAAGGAACAGAGGATGACGTCTCAATTCTCCTAATCCTAACCATAACCCGCTCGCTTCACAGTACATTAACACTAAAACAGCCGTGCCATTTTACCTACTATAAGAGCCGCCTCGGGGGTCAAAAACCAAAGTCTTCAGAATGGGAAGCTGCTACTTACACACAAAGACCACTAGTTGGTGGGCCTCGTAAATTAGCCTGCCTCCTACACAGAAAAACTGCAAAATAGCTTTATACTAGCATATCCTGATGTGATTTTGAAAATGGAAGGATAGTGGGTGGTAGAACGCACATATCTAGGAAAGGTCATGAAAGGAGGGTCATGAAATTTGATCAAATGCAAAGATATATATTTATTTTTACTCACATGGTCAAATGGCCCCCAACATATTATGTTAATAATATAGCATTAATAATCAGATGATGAATTATCACAATCTTCCACAGCACAGATACTAAAGATATGATAAACAGTGACAGACTATTCTAGATATTATAGCTATTCCTGTTCATTTATGATTTATCTCCACCACCTCCACACTCACAGTCTTTATCCACCACTGCCCCCTAGTGGAGGCAGGGAGCATTGTCCCTAGTGGTGACAGACAGCAGTGCCCCTAGTGGAGGCAGGGAGCAGTGCCCCTAGTGGAGGCAGGGAGCCCTACCTTGTCGTATTCGTTGCGGGCCTTGGTCAGCATCTGGAGGATGTCCACCCCCGCTGTCTCCTGTTGCCGCGGCGACCCCCAGCCCGCCCCCCCTCCCCCCCCCGGCCTCTCGCCCTGCTGGGACCGCTGCAGCTCCTGCTGGGTCAGACTGGCCACAGGACACACACAGTTACACACACGTCCCAGGGTGTGTGTGTGTGTGTGTGTGTACTGCATTTATTAACTAAGAAATGTTCAATCGTGTAGCTACAAATATTAAAGCAAGCTAAAACACTGAGAAAGACATACACACATACACGCGCACGCGCACACGCACACACACAGTAGAGAACACATAGCAATTGTTACATAATTCAACTGGGGAAACAAATCAATTAGTGGGTGCGGTGGTGAGTTGGCAGTGAGCCCCCTGAGCGAGGCCTCCTGAGCGAGGCCCCCTGAGCGAGGTGGTATTAAAAGGCTATCAGTCAGATCTGAGCTCTGAGTGCTTTGGCTCCCACAGGCACCATTGAGGCAGCTAGCGCTTAATAATACATTAGCCTGCGTTTACATTCTACAACTAAGGGAGGGAGGGGGAGTTATGTCGTGCCAGCCGAGGTGAGGGAGGTAAGTGCAACAGTGGGTCCACTTCAATCAGGACATAAACATGACGGGTTAGGGTTAGTCAGGGTCAGGGTTAGTCAGGGTTCGAGTCAGGGTCCGGGTTAGAGTCAGGGTCAGGGGTAAAGGTCAGGGGTAGAGTCAGGGTTAGTCAGGGTCAGGGGTAGAGTCAGGGTCAGAGGTAGAGTCAGGGCCAGGGTTAGTCAGGGTCAGGGGTAGAGTCAGGGTCAGGGTTAGTCAGGGTCAGGGTCAGGGTTAGTCAGGGTCAGGGGTAGAGTCAGGGTTAGTCAGGGTCAGGGTTAGTCAGGGTCAGGGTTAGTCAGGGTCAGGGTTAGGGTTAGGGGTAGAGTCAGGGTCAGGGTTCTCACAAGAGCACTTGTGGAGACGAACTCCAACCTGGTTAACTAACTAACCCTGAACCTGACCGCGAACATAACCCTTACTTGTGAATGCCTCATTTTAAGCAAAATAATGTCTTTGTTGGACCTAGAGGAGATAATCTCCCACCAGGGTTAGTCAGGGGTAGAGTCAGGGTCAGGGGTAGAGTCAGGGTCAGGGTTAGAGTCAGGGTCAGGGGTAGAGTCAGGGTCAGGGTTAGTCAGGGTCAGAGTTAGTCAGGGTCAGGGTTAGTCAGGGTCAGGGTCAGGGTTAGTCAGGGTCAGTCAGGGTCAGGGTTAGTCAGGGTCAGAGTTAGTCAGGGTCAGTCAGGGTCAGAGTTAGTCAGGGTTAGTCAGGGTTAGTCAGGGTCAGGGGTAGAGTCAGGGTCAGGGTAGAGTCAGGGTCAGGGGTAGAGTCAGGGTCAGGGGTAGAGTCAGGGTCAGGGTTAGTCAGGGTCAGGGGTAGAGTCAGGGTCAGGGGTAGAGTCAGGGTCAGGGGTAGAGTCAGGGTCAGGGTTAGTCAGGGTCAGGGGTAGAGTCAGGGTGAGGGGTAGAGTCAGGGTCAGGGGTAGAGTCAGGGTCAGGGTTAGTCAGGGTCAGGGTTAGTCAGGGTCAGGGGTAGAGTCAGGGTTAGTCAGGGTCAGGGTTAGTCAGTGTCAGGGTTAGTCAGTGTCAGGGTTAGTCAGGGTCAGGGTTAGTCAGGGTCAGGGTTAGTCAGGGTCAGGGGTAGAGTCAGGGTCAGGGTTCTCACAAGAGCACTTGTGGAGACGAACTCCAACCTGGTTAACTAACTAACCCTGAACCTGACCGCGAACATAACCCTTACTTGTGAATGCCTCATTTTAAGCAAAATAATGTCTTTGTTGGACCTAGAGGAGATAATCTCCCACCAGGGTTAGTCAGGGTCAGGGTTAGTCAGGGTCAGGGTCAGGGGTAGAGTCAGGGTCAGGGTTAGAGTCAGGGTCAGGGGTAGAGTCAGGGTCAGGGTTAGTCAGGGTCAGGGTTAGTCAGGGTCAGAGTTAGTCAGGGTCAGAGTTAGTCAGGGTCAGTCAGGGTCAGAGTTAGTCAGGGTCAGGGTTAGTCAGGGTCAGGGTTAGTCAGGGTCAGGGGTAGAGTCAGGGTCAGGGTTAGTCAGGGTCAGGGTAGAGTCAGGGTCAGGGTTAGAGTCAGGGTCAGGGTTAGTCAGGGTCAGGGGTAGAGTCAGGGTCAGGGGTAGAGTCAGGGTCAGGGTTAGTCAGGGTCAGGGGTAGAGTCAGGGTGAGGGGTAGAGTCAGGGTCAGGGGTAGAGTCAGGGTCAGTCAGGGTCAGGGGTAGTCAGGGTCAGGGGTAGAGTCAGGGTGAGGGGTAGAGTCAGGGTCAGGGCTAGTCAGGGTCAGGGGTAGAGTCAGGGTCAGGGGTAGAGTCAGGGTGA
Organism: Nansenia antarctica; assembly: GCF_963989245.1. Classification (NCBI taxonomy): domain Eukaryota; kingdom Metazoa; phylum Chordata; class Actinopteri; order Argentiniformes; family Microstomatidae; genus Nansenia; species Nansenia antarctica. The sequence continues at coordinate 37,354,298 of NC_137678.1, forward strand.
GGGGTAGAGTCAGGGTCAGGGTTAGTCAGGGTCAGGGGTAGAGTCAGGGTCAGGGGTAGAGTCAGGGTGAGGGGTAGAGTCAGGGTCAGGGTTAGTCAGGGTCAGGGGTAGAGTCAGGGTCAGGGTTAGTCAGGGTCAGGGTTAGTCAGGGTCAGGGTTAGTCAGGGTCAGGGTTAGTCAGGGTCAGGGTTAGTCAGGGTCAGGGGTAGAGTCAGGGTCAGGGTTCTCACAAGAGCACTTGTGGAGAGGAACTCCAACCTGGTTAACTAACCAACCCTGAACCTGACCGCGAACATAACCCTTACTTGTGAATGCCTAATTTTAAGCAAAATAATGTCTTTGTTGGACCTAGAGGAGATAATCTCCCACCAGATTTCTGAGAGGTATTTCAGAGAGTCGGCCCACTGATTCTCTCTATTATCAACTGCTCAATGTCTATCCGCTTGTTAAGTCGTGACGTGTTTCCGGGTCCAACGTTGGCTGAGGCGCTGTCTTCGAAATGCCGAAATAATAATAATAATTAATTATATGTATATAGCGCTTTTCCGAGGCTCAAATACCCTGACAATATGGAGAAAACGGGAAAGTGCTGTGTCCCTTGTTATATGAATAGATCCGAGTCTAAAAAACGATTAAACTGTCATTCTACCGCTGTAGTTCACAGGTACTCTGGTGCGGGGAATTTCTGGTTTGGACTCGGAAATGGCTAAACGTCACTTTTGACGTCAGACTTAACAAGCGGATTGGCTCTTTCCCCATCCAGTTTAAACAATTCAATAGTTCAACCTCTCCTGAAGAGACCTATACTTGACCCTCTTGTCTAAATCGATTTTAGATCAATTTCAAACTTACCTTTTTAATCTACCATTTTAAAAAAGTCTGCTGCCTCTTAATTAATCTCACATGAATAACTGTAATATCTTTGAGCAACATCAATCAGGATTCCGGGCCCGGCAGAGCAATAGAAAAAGCTCTTATTAAGGTTACCAATGATGCCGCAGACTCTGGGGCCTGTTCAATTTTAATTCTGCTCAATTTAGTTCCGCATTTGATACAGTCGACCATGAAATCCTTTTAAATCGCCAGGGAAAGTGTGCTGGCATTAAGGACACTGCTCTGCCTAGTTCCGCTCCTACCTCTCTGACAGATATTGACTTTCTCTATTGTACTGGGAGAATTCTCCTCATCCCCAGCCCACCTCTCAGGTGGAGTTCCCCAGGGGTCAATTCTTGGCCCGATATTATTTACAATCTATATGCTTCATCTGTAAATATAATCTTAATTTCTACTGTTATGCGGACGACATAAATATAATCTTAATTTCTACTGTTATGCGGACGACACCTAACTGTATGTTCCCCTTACTGGTTGTGACAGACAAACTCGACTGCCAGACTTTTTACCAAATTCCAAGAGACAAGACCATATCACTCCCATCCTAGAACGCATCACTGACAACCTGTCAGGTATAGAACTGCTTTCAAAGTACTATTAATTATCTGTAAAACCCTACATGGCCTCGCTCCCACCTACATCACAGATCTACTCGCGGCCTATGAGCCTAGCGGCTGCCTGCTCCTCAGACAGGTCGCTCCTAACTGTCCCCACAGCCGCCAAAAAAAGGAAACCGAGGGTTTTCCGTTACAGCCACGCAGCTGTGGAACTCCCTACCTAAGGAACTTAAACCTGGTACACACAAAGATAATCTGGCCGATTTTGGGCCGTTTTCCCCCCTTCTGATCAAGGACAGCAAACGCCCGATTATCGGATGGCTCTAAAGATTATCTTGTGGTTTGAGGTGTGTTAAGAGTCCATTTCTCCCGACAATCTGCTCAGAAAATGGTCGCGGACGACAATCGTAAATATTAAACGTGTTCAAAAATCCTCATGTGTGTGGGCAACTCCCGACTCCCGACAACATCCGAGCAGGGTTGCCAGATGGGCTGTTTTTTTTTGGTGGAATTAGAGGTTTTAGACTGTGGTTAGGCTGGAAAGTGTCAATCCCATCTGGCATCTGCTCCAGAGTCCGATTGTGACGTGGATGGAATGTAGCCAATCAAGAAGCAAGCTGGCTTCTTCTTTTTGTTCTTCGGCACTTTATTTGCCCTGTCGCACATGGCTGCCTCTAAAGGTCAGTCAGGGTACTACTACCCTGATCACGCAAGATTTCTGGCTTGGGGAACGAGACTCTAGAGCAGTGGTTCTCAAACCTCTCCTCGGGGACCACCAGCCGTTCCACATATTTGATCTGTTCCACCACCAGCACACCTGATTTAACTAATCAAGCACAAATCATAATTGCTTTGCACTCGATTAGTTGAATCAGGTGTGCTGGTGGTGGAACAGATCAAATATGTGGAACGGCTGGTGGTCCCCGAGGAGAGGGTTGAGAAACACTGCTCTAGAGAGTCTAGACCAGCGTTTCTCAACCTTTTATCAGTCACGGCACCCTTCAAAAGTCGATAAAATCTCAAGGCACCCCAGTCTAAAATATAGCTATTCAAAAACGACACTGCATCGCCCAGACAGCCACACACACACACGCGCACACACACAGTGGCTATCGATACAAATAAAAGTTGTATTATTATTATAGAGAGAGAGAGAGAGAGAGAGAGAGAGAGAGAGAGAGAGAGAGAGAGAGGAGGGAGTGAAAGCGGCAAGTGTGCATCAAAGGCATCAGGCACGTAACCGTGCTGTATAAACATGACACAGTGACCGAACAAAAGTGGGAATTTATGGAACACATTCATTTTCATATTCCCACATTTGATTGGAAACACCTATCCAGTCTATTCAACGTAAACACCGGGGATGCAGAGTTATTAAGCCAGAAAATGCGTCTCTCTCTCCCGCTGCGCGCATGACCTTGTCTGGATGTATTAAATTCATTGCATGAAAACGAAACCGTGCGTTATTTCCCGAACTTTCCAACCCTGCTTAGCTTCCCAAGTCGGACGAGAGAATAATGTCATCGATCATCCATATACGTAGATATTATAGAACATACATATATATATCCATATACGTAGAACAACCACCTCCACACGCTGCCGGCGAGCGAGACTGCCCTGCCCGATCGGACCTTTTTTCGGGAGCGGGGAACATAGCAGGACCCTTTTAGATGTCATTGATTTGCCTTCCAATTGTACAGTCAGACAGCGGGACCTTTGCTATTTCTTTTGCAGCTTGTGGGCCTAGCATGTGATTAACTATTGCTGTGCATGCTGGCAATATTACGGACTCGGCTATAGTGTGTGGCTTCTTCGCCTTAGCAACAATTTCGGCTACGAGGTAACTAGCCTCCAATGCTTTATCAGACACTTTGGCGCAATTCATCATTACCTGTTCTGGACAGCTATGTTGACTTTTCATCCGAACAAAATATTCAGCATCCTTGCTAGCTTGTGATGGATGATTTGTTGTCAGTTCGTCATGTTCCATGATTCTGCTTGTTTGCTTGTTCATTGCTCTCGAAATGTCTTTGACACACTGACCTTACGCTGAACCCGGTATTGACATTGTGACATGGGAAAGGGGCGCGCGAGACAGAATATAGAATAATTTGACGGCACCCCTGAAGACGCCAGGCGGCGCCCCAGTGTGCCGCGGCACCCCGGTTGAGAAACGCTGGTCTAGACTGTCGTAACGACAGATATTTATGTATGCGGTGTGCTGAAATGGGAATATCGGCACACACCACACACAATACGATCAAGGCTGTTCAATCCATTATTTTTTATCTTCATGTGTGGGGTCTCTCTCAGATAAAAAATCTGTTAAGATTTTGAAAATCCTTATATGTGTACCAGGCTTTAGGTTAGTGAACTCAGTGCCTTCTTTTAAATCAATTAAAAACATACTTTTACATGACGTTTTTCTTTTTAATAGTAAATCTGTTTGTCAAGTATTCTTCTCATCACTTTTATTTCACTAGTTTTTTTTATTGTTTTATGTCCTTAATTATTTATAATAATATTATTATTATAGCTTTTATCCTGACTGTGTATACTATTTTATCTTGTTCTGTAAAGCACTATGTAACTGTGTTTTGAAAAGTGCTATACAAATAACGTTTATTATTATTATTATTAACATTAACCCAACTTTGTTAACTAAAGTTCCCGACATAGATCTCTCTCACTCACTCACCTCTTCATGAGCTGGGCGATGCGCTGGCAATCCTGCTTGTCATAGAACCATATCCCGTAGATGGACACTGTGGGAGAGAGAGGGAGGGAGGGAGGGAGAGAGAGGGAGGGAGACAGAGAGAGAGAGAGAGACAGAGAGAGGGAGCAAGAGAGAGGGAGGGAGGGGGAGCGAGAGAGAGGGAGGGAGGGGGAGCGAGAGAGAGGGAGGGAGGGGGAGGGAGGGAGGGGGAGGGAGGGGGAGGGAGGGAGGGGGAGGGAGGGGGAGGGAGGGAGGGGGAGGGAGGGGGAGGGAGCGAAAGAGAGAGACAGTGTTGTTACCATTAGCAAAACACACTTTAAACTCTAAAGTTAAAGAGAGACAGACAGACAGGCAGGCAGTGTCATGAGGTCAGGGGTCAGAGTGCAGTGGTGCTCCATCTTAATGCAGGTCATCATCTAGACTAGAGGGTTAGGGTGACACCCTATGGTGACAGAGGGAACGCGCGCACGCACCAGGGTTTCCGTTAGAAAAAATTGCCGCCGGACATCGTGTCCGGGAAGATTTCGATTTACCGGACAAACGTGATATATTCCGGTCATCATATTAAAATATAAAAAAAAAAAAAAAAAAAAAAAAAAAAAAAATCTAATATAGCTGTTTGTCGCGGTGATTACTGTTGTGTAGCGGCCTATATATGCCATTTAATGTCTATTTCTCATCCGATACGATTAGATGCGAGCTATATAATATATAATAATATAACATGATTCGCATGCGCGCTATGCCATTATGTCCAGCGCTGAACGGGCGCCTCACTGGGAACTGAACAGACAGCATCGATCAATGAACAGACTCCACATTACGTTAACTGAAGTTTGTTAAATTGTTTGGGATTAATGTGAGTTTTCTATTTTCTCTTTCCAGTTTTACCCTTTTTTTTATCAATAAAACAACGTCATTTCTATAACCAGGTCTCGCTGGTTGGGAAGGCATTTCGTTTAGCTGCCTGTCAAATCATACTTAATCGGACTCGGGAGTATGTCAATGAGGAGAACATAACTGTTTATTGAGAAACAATAGGCAGGCTGGGATACGTATATAAAGAAATACCACAATGTCTAGATGTATAACATTTTATTGAACAGTGCAAGCATGTAGGCTTCTGGCGTGACATCGTACCCCTAACGTTCTTAGGGCTTGTTTGAAAAGCTTAGACTGAAAGTTAGTGCCCTGGTCAGATTGTATAACAAGAGGAAGACCGAATGTGGAAAAATACGTTGTTAAAGCTTTCACCACTGAGCTGGCTGATATGTTACGCAACGGAACAGCTTCGGGAAAACGAGTAGCAGCGCACATAATAGTGAGCAAATACTGACTTCCACTTTTAGTCCTAGGCAAAGGTCCAACACAATCAATTATTACACGTTCAAATGGCTCCCCTATAGCAGGAATGGGATGCAATGGTGCGGGTGGAATGGATTGATTAGGCTTACCCGCCATCTGACAAGTATGGCAACAGCGGCAGTGCTTGGCAACATCCGCCTTCAGTCCGGGCCAAAAGAAATGTTTCAATATCAGCTGATAAGTTTTAGTTATACCTAAATGTCCTGACCACTGGCTCTCATGTGCTACAGATAACACCTGTTGTCTATAACCCACAGGCACAACCACTTGTTTTACAGTATTCCACTCACAACCATTTGCATTAGGAGGAGACCATTACGCATTAATATCCCATCGTTAAGGAAATAAACTACGTTGCCCCCTATTTCAGATTCCTCACTAGCTGCATGTAAAAAACATTTGTTTAATGACTGATCAGCTACTTGAGCGACACGCAATCGCTCGCCGGTTACAGGCAGAGATAGGCTGTCAGCGGATGGTATGGTAGGACTCGGGGAGGATGGTAACTCTACCACTTTCTCCCTGGGAGAAGCTGAAACAATCGGGTTCTCATCCCTTTCAGAAAAGGCTTGCATAATCACACTATCACAGAGAGAAACATCGCTATCCTCCTCTCTGCCTCGACTCGATTGTGCACGAGTTATAGCGCACACCGGAAACAACCGCTGTTTCGCATAGGCAGCCTACACATTAGGAGTCATCATCATGCCGGTGTCAAATCATATCATAATAAAATAAATACATAGCCTATATATTCGTCTTTTTTAAAATAGAAGGAATCAGAATGTGAACTTTAGCGAATTGTATTCAAATTGTGCTTAGAGGGAATTATTTTCACCGGACATTTATGTCCGACGAGTTTTCAATTTGTCGGACTTCAAAAAAAAATACCGGACAAAGTCCGGGAATTATCGGTTAACGGAAACCCTGGCACGCACACACACACACACACACACACACACCGAATGGAGAGCAGTCACACAGGCCCGGGGGATAAAGTAAACAGTGGGGAGAATAAGAACTAAAATGGGAACGCTTCTAAAATAAACCCACTGATGTTGGCCAGACGCTGCATTCCTGCCTGGCCTAGAAGGTGCCGTACCACACACACACACACACACACACACACACACACACACGTACACCACACACACACGTACACCTCACACACACGTACACCACACACACACGTACACCACACACCCACACACCCCCCCACACACCCCCCCCCCCACACACACACACGCACACACGCACACACACTCGCACACACACGCATACACACGCATACAAAAACTAAAACTTCTGGACTTTCAGGAGGGAATTTCTCTACAACCTATAATCATATATAATCAATGTTAATCAATGTTAATATCAGGTTATAATCATGATGAATATGTTAATATCAAGTTATAATCATGATGAATATGTTAATAATATCAGGTTATAATCATGATGAATATGTTAATATCATGTACACGTACACCCCCTGGACATGAAGCTGGTATGTTGCAGGGTCTTACCCCAATCCAACCCTTAATGCTGAGTGCCAAGCAGGGAGGCATCGGGTAGCCTACCATTTGTATAGTCTTTGGTATGACTCGGCCGGGGATCGAACTCACAACCTCCCAATCTCAGAGAGGACACTCTAACCGCAAGGCCACTGAGCTGGTATGTTAATTAATATCAGATTATAATCATGATGAATATGTTAACTGATATTAATCATGATGAATATGTTAATATCAGGTTATAATAATGATGAATATGTTAACTCAACATCTGGTTGTTTTCCATGACGTTAATGCCCAAGGTGCTGCAGTGCTGACCATTCCTGTGGTTGGAAGTGCATTCCTCACCAGCTCTCTCTCTCTCTCTCTCTCTCTCTCTCTCTCTCTCTCTCTCTCTCTCTCTCTCTCTCTCTCTCTCTCTCTCTCTCTCTCTCTCTCTCTCTCTCTCTCTCTCTCTCTCTCTCTCTCTCTCTCTCTCTCTCTCTCTCTCTCTCTCTCTCTCTCTCTCTCTCTCTCTCTCTCTCTCTCTCTCTCTCTCTCTCTCTCTCTCTCTCTCTCTCTCTCTCTCTCTCTCTCTCTCTCTCTCTCTCTCTCTCTCTCTCTCTCTCTCTCTCTCTCTCTCTCTCTCTCTCAACACACAAGCACACCACACACACACATCTCCATACCAGTAATCACCCTCACATACACACACTTCTTGATACCAGTAATCCCTCTCTCTCTCTCTCTCACTCACACACACACACACACACACACACACACACACACACACACACACACACACACACACACACACACACACACACACGTCTGGGGTTAGGGGGGGTCAGGGTTAGAGGGGTCAGGGTTAGGGGGGTCAGGGACAGGGGGTGCAGGGTTAGAGGGGTGAGGGTTGGGGGGGTCAGGGTTAGAGGGTCAGTGTTAGGAGGGTTCAGGGTTAGGGGGGTCAGGGTTAGAGGGTCAGTGTGAGCAGGGTCAGGGGTCAGGTTTAGGGGTTGGCAGCCTCCTCCACCCTGGCAGGATGGAGGCGAGAGCGGCAGCGTTGACAGCTAAACGAGGAACACCTCCACCCCAGATAACACCGGCCCAAAAAAGACAGGACAGAGGGGAAGATAAGAAAGAGAGGGGGGGGGGAGAGTAGGAGAGAGGGACAAGAGAAGTGAATTTGGAAACAACTGGAAAACTGAGGAGGACAGCACGGAGAGAAGGAAGAAAGAGAGAGAAGAGGAGAGGAGAAGAGAGAGAAGAGGAGAGGAGGAGAGAGAGAGAGAGAATGAACAGTGAGTTCTCTGGAGCTGCTGCCACGCTGCCTTGCCCCCCCCCGAGCTGCCGGTCTGTCTGGGAAAGGGACCAGACACACACACACACACACACACACACACACACACACACACACACACACACACAAGCCTGGGAACCAGCGAGAGAAACACTCATATCCCTTGGAGAGGAGAGGAGGAGGAGGAGAAAGCACATGGTGTAGCAGTTAACTACCAGAGGCCACAACAACTGGTCTTACCAGGAGGAACACTGCTCTCACTGGGAGAAACAGTATTCCTACTGGGAGGAATATTGTTCTTACTGGGAGAAACACTGCTCTTACTGGGAGAAACACTGCTCTTACTGGGAGGAGGAAGATCTACCAGATCCCTTTCTCTCTCTCTCTCTCTCTCTCTCTCTCTCTCTCTCTCTCTGAGGAACATCTACCTACTACTAGACCACCACTCTACTAGACCACCACTCTCCTAGACCACCACCCTACTGGACCACCATCCTACTAGACCACCATCCTACAGGACTAGACCACCACCCTACTAGACCACCCTACCAGACCACCACCCTATCAGACCACCACCCTACTAGACCACCACCCTATCAGACTACTGCTGCTACTTGTTCTCCTCCTTGACTGCTTCAGCATCATGTTCCGGAGGCTGATCCGGCACAGCAGACCCCAGCATGAGCGTCTGGAGGAGGAGCCAGAGGTGCGCTACAAGGGCCACCTCATCTCGGAGACGGAGCTGGGGTACACCTACGTACGACCAGGAGGTAAGGACAGCTACGTCAACCATGTCACCCTGCTAGCATTAGCACCATGTCACCCTGCTGGCATTAGCATCATGTCTCTCTATGTCACCCTGCTAGCACTTTAGCCTTTCCTCAATTGCGAGGAAGCAGACTCCCTTGTCCTCTCCTCTGGCTTTGGAGAACATCTCAGAGAAGGAACCTAGAAAACATCTCAGAGAAGGAACCTAGGGAACATCTAAGGGAAGGAAGCTAGGGAACATCTAAGGGAAGGAAGCTAGGGAACATCTAAGGGAAGGAAGCTAGGGAACATATAAGGGAAGGAAGCTAGGGAACATCTAAGGGAAGGAAGCTAGGGAACATCTTAGAGAAGGAACCCAGGGAACATCTCAGAGAAGGAACCTAAGGAACATCTAAGGGAAGGAAGCTAGGGATCATCTAAGGGAAGGAACCTCGTCCTCCCAGGTAGTCGTGTTCCTAACAGCTGAGAAAAGGTTCATATACATGCACAAACCCACTAAGCCGGAGCCTTGGCCTTAACTTGGTGAGCTAACGTGGTATGGTCTAAGGCAGGGTGTGTCTCCTAACCACCTCTGTTACATCTGCATAGTACGGGTTATTCTGATGAGCCACTCAAACCAGCCCAGTAGAACTGAACACTGCCAGCCTGGTTCTGTCTGGGGATCTGGACCACTCATAGGGCTTTCACACCGGCAAAGAACCGTGCCGGTTCGCGTTCGCGTTCGGAAACCTCTGAACCTTGGTGCTGTCTGGCGAACGAGCCCGCGTTCATACCGGTGTAACCAGAACCATCCGCGTCATCAACGCTGGGTGATGAAGGGGCGGGATAAACAAAAATGTCACAACTAGATGGCAGCTACTTCACTGGAAATGAGGATAATATCTTCCACTACAGTATCTGAAATAAACACAATTTTCTGTGAAACAAAACAAAAGACACTTTCTATATGCGTTCTTTTACTAATCAGCTGCTCCGTTACTGGAATAGAAATGGCTTACGAAATTCGCGTTCGCGCATGTCCGCGCGCGTGTGCGTGTGTGTGTGTTTGCTGAGCATGTGAGGAAGATAAAGAGAATAATGACACTTTTGATATTGTTTTTGATCACTAATGATTAGATTTAGATTAGATTAGATTTTGTCTACTTCCTCCTTGCTGGTCTCTGCAGCCTAGAATATGACACACCCACTGACAACGTGACTGTTCTACGTTTTGGTTCGCGCTTGAGAACCACTATTTTCTGGTGCCCGCTGCGAACCAACTTTTCAGGTTCCGAACCAATTGAGCTTCGGTCTGAACGCGCCGGCCGGTTCCAGACTTGGCTCGCAAACGCGAACCGGCACGGTTCTTTGCCGGTGTGAAAGCCCTAACAGTCAGCCTGGTTCAGCCTGGTTCAGCCTGGTTCAACCTGGCTCTGGGGGTGTGGACCCTGGGCTTCCTTCATGGTGACCCACATGTCTGAGAGTTCTGGGCTCTTCCACTGGTCACCCAAATGTGTGTTTAGTGATTAGATCACATGACCTCTGGTGAAAGGTCACAGTGATGAGACGTGTGGCATGTATAACTTCCTGTGTGTGTACCTCTGACCTCCTCCCCAGGGGTGCTGCTGCTGTGAGAACGTCCAGAAACACCACAGCAACACAACCACAATACAACCACAACACAAACACAACCACAATACAACCACAACACAGCCACAATCACAACACAACACAACCACAATAGTACCACAGCAACACAACACAACCACAATACTACCACAATACAACCACGATTCAACTACAACACAACCACAGCCACAACCACAATAGAACACACGCTCCAGCAGACCAGTAGTATCTTCAACAAAGCATTCCACCTGCCTGGCACTGGGCATGATTTTGTACATGTGTGTGTGTGTGTGCAAAGTGTGTGTGTGTGTGTGCAAAGTGTGTGCGTGTGATAAGTGTGTGTGTGTGATAAGTGTGTGTGTGATAAATGTGTGTGTGTGTGTGTGTGTGTGTGTGTGTGTGTGTGTGTGTGTGTGTAGTGTCTGAGTGCAGGGTTTATCTAATCTCGACTGGGTCTGGCTGGGTCCCTGGTGTTGGCAGGGCCGGGCTGACAGCCACCAGAATACCTCTGGACCTTATATGGACCTGAGGGCCACGGCCACTACAGCAGGCTGCTCTCTCTCTGATGCAACCCCTCTCTCTCTCTCTCTGTGTGTCTCTCTTTCTCTCTGTGTCTGTCTCTCTCTCTCTCTCTCTCTGTCTGTCTGTGTCTCTCTCTCTCTGTGTGTGTGTGTCTGTCTGTCTCTGTCTGTCTGTCTCTCTGTCTGCCTCTCTCTCTCTGTCTGCCTCTCTCTCTCTCTCTCTTTGTGTCTGTCTCTCTCTCTCTGTCTCTCTCTCCCTCCCTCCCCCCTCTCTCTACATGGTTGTAGTTTAATGGGGAGTTCTTGGGCATTCCAGGAATCGGGACCGCTGAGGCTAGTCTGGTTCCTCATCACGTACCTCCTCAGTAGGGTTTACACAAACCAAACACCAACACACACGTTTACATGGAGAGGAGAGCCCTCGCTGTGTTGTTAGTGTCTAGAGAACACTTGGAGACAATTTTTAATGAAGGAAACAAGGTTGTTCCAGGACACTGGCAGTAGTCACTCCTAGGTGGCATGTGCAGTGCATGGTGGGTAGTGTAGTCCTGGGTGGGTAGTGCAGTGCATGCTAGGTAGTGTAGTGCATGGTGGGTAGTGTAGTCCTGGGTGGGTAGTGTAGTGCATGGTGGATAGTGTAGTGCATGGTGGGTAGTGTAGTCCTGGGTGGGTAGTGTAGTGCATGGTGGGCAGTGTAGTGCATGGTGGGTAGTGTAGTGCAGTCTTACAGCGGGCGTTCTTGTAGAGCAGGAAGGGGTCTTGCAGCTGGAAGTCCAGGTCTTTGGTGATTGGCTCCGTCAGGTTCTCCATACTCAGCCTGTTCATGATGGTGAAGCCGTGTCTGGGGGAGGCCAGCCTGACACACACACACGCACACACGATTAGGTCATACACTGTAGTAGCTACTGTTAGCTTGGGGCTATTCGGTTGTTAAGTCTGACGTCAAACGTGACGTTAAGCAATTTCCGGGTCCAAACCAGAAATTCCCTGCACCATCGTACCAGTGTACTACAGCGGTAGAATGACAGTTCAATCGTTTTTAGACTCGGATCTATTCATACAACAATGGACACAGCACATTCCCGTTTTTCCCATATTTCTCAGCGTCTTTGAGCCTCTGAAAAGCGCTATATAAATATAATTTATTATTATTATTACTGAGGCATTTCGAAGACAGCGCCTCAGCCAACTTTGGACCCGGAAACACGTCACGACTTAACAACCAAATAAGGCTATCCTACTTTTAGCTAGGGGCTATAAGGCTATCCTACTTTTAGCTAGGGGCTATAAGGCTATCCTACTGTTAGCTAGGAGGCTATAAGGCTATCCTACTTTTAGCTAGGAGACTATAAGGCTATCCTAGTGTTAGCTAGGAGGCTATAAGGCTATCCTACTTTTAGATAGGGGCTATAAGGCTATCCTACTGTTAGCTAGGAGGCTATAAGTAGGGCTGGGTTCAAAAAATCGATTCCCCGATTCTGAATCGATCTTCATTGAATGAGCGATTATCGATTCATAAATCCCGAGATCGATCTTTCATGTTTTTTATTTATTTATTTTTTTCTGCTTGCAGCTTCAACCCGCAACGAGATCTCGTGGCCAGATCTCGCGCTACAAGAATTTATCATATCTCACGCAACGACCAGGCTTAAAGGCAGATGTCTGGGTGCATTTTGGATGTAAAAATTATGACGATAGAGATGAGCAGGACAAAAGCAAAGCCAGCAAGCTGTGCGCAGTGGAGGTTAAATTAATTTTTTCACATTTATCAGCGAGGCTTGTTTCGGATCCGCTTTTCCATGTTTTCACTCCAAAAAGTGAGAAAGCAGTAATGAAGGGCTTTAGTTTCATGGACATTATGGTTTACAATGTGTTTTTTTGTTCCCCAAAATACCCTCATCTATTGCACTATTTTCGTTTGAGTTTTGCACATTTTTATTTTATATATATAAATTATGCAAATAAGCTATTTGAGACAGTCCTGAGGGATATGTGATGTCTTGTTTACCGATAGGCTATGTTTGTAGCCCCTTTATTTACACTGGCTGCAGTAAAGCACGTTAAAAAGCACTTTTTGTAGTGTCTGATTTAGCAAAATGTTGGTCAATGATGTTCATTTATGTTCCAATAAGAAGTACATTCATGTAACTGCTTTGAAGTCAATTCTTAATGTAAACATTGATATGTTTAACAATGCTACATGTTATAGGGTTCCTTGAACCATTTATAGCATTAGTTCTGAGAATCTCTTCATATTCAAGGAAAATTGATATTGTAACTAAATCGAATCGGAATCGAATCGAATCGAATCGTGAATCGAATCGAAAGCTGTGAATCGGAATCGAATCGTTTTGGGAAATCAGTGGCGATACCCAGCCCTAGCTATAAGGCTATCCTACTTCTAGCTAGGAGGCTATAAGGCTATCCTAGTGTTAGCTAGGGGCTATAAGGCTGCATCGTCGATGTGGAATCTGCTGTGGGCGGCAGACTGAGTGACTTAGGACGCTAAGCTTATTAGGCCTAGCTTCAACATCCTGCTAATCAAAGCTGCTTCGAGAGGCTTCCATGTAGCCTTGGGGCAGACAGGTGATGAAGACAGGGTTCTACATATTTTCCATTTCAAAGGTCCAGACTTTTCCAAACCTCAATTTTCAGACATTGTGTTGTGTTTCTTGTGTAGCCTTATGCCCTGGCTCTGTCCAATATGCAGTACAACAACTTGGAATACAACTTGGAACTCTGGTACGAATATATAACATATACTTCAAGAAATGCAGATGTCTATAGATTTTTGGTTGGAAGCCTGTGAGCAGGTTACCATGACAACCCCATTCAGAAATACCTTGTGTACATGAATAAGGTTCCCTCCACGTCGGTCTTCTCCTGCAAAACAAACACAACCAAAGTCATCAGCCAGTTAATGACACAGCAGGGCAGGTTACTGATGGACACACTGTTAGCTAGCTAAAGACAGAACAGGTTACATCTACATTTCTGACATTTTGCAGACACCTTTATCCAAAGCGACTTACAACAAATACATTTGTAAGTGAATCATCTAGCCACCAGTCATAGCAAGAAAAAGTTATCTATGCTGGGACGTCACCAGGTCATAGCAGGACAGGTTACTGATGGACACACAGTTAGTTAGCTGCTATGGTTACTGTGATGGACAGGCAGTGACTTAGCTGCTATGGTTACTGTAATGGACACGCCGTTAGTTAGCTGCTATGGTTACTGTGATGGTCAGACCGTTAGTTAGATGCTATGGTTACTGTGATGGACAGACCGTTAGTTAGCTGCTATGGTTACTGTGATGGACAGACCGTTAGTTAGCTGCTATGGTTACTGTGATGGACAGACCGATAGCTAGCTGCTATGGTTACTGTGATGGACAGACCGTTAGTTAGCTGCTATGGTTACTGTGATGGACAGACCGTTAGTTAGCTGCATTGCCAGTGAGAATCAGGAATAACAGTGATGTTGACAGTTGGACCAACACCTGTTCAACACATTCAGCAATGAGTTACGGACTGGATCTCTACGAGCATCAGTCATAAGGGAAGAACTCAAATAAAGCTGGTACAAAGAAACTGCACATAACTTTTCAGAATGAGTGAGTTAGTTAGCGCACGCACGCACACAGTGATGATATGTCTCAATGACAATGCCTGATCTATGGTGAAGCAAGATAGGTGATGATAAGCCATCTCCACCACCCAGCTCGTTTTCTTCACACCTGCCATGTCTAAACAGTGTTAAGTCAAAGCTAGCCAGCTAGCAGCAGTGAGCCAGGCAACTTTATTGCCATGATGAGAAAAGCGCGCGTCAGTTAGTTAGCTAGCTAGTTAGCTATGCATTGTCCCACCGTACCCATTCATTAGCTCTGTTGTTGAACGTGTACAGCGCCACCTGGCTCGCCACGTCGACGATGTTGTTGATGTAGGGGTCTTGCCTCTGCAGGGCGGCGAGGCTGATGTCCAGACAGGTGTTCCCGGTCATTGTCCCTGGGGCGCTGCGAGCTAGCAGGCTAGCGAACTGACTCACTGTCACAGAAGTGACAGAACACGTAAATAACCGTAAATAACCGCCAACTGAAACAACCACTGAGCACCGAAATGTGACCGAAATGCAAACAGGCGAGTAATCAGATCATGTTCGGATAGTTGAACTGTTCGGTAGACTCGGTGCTACTCTTATAGCCCTGTCCCGTCGGACCGATTGTAAACAACCAGGCATGGCTAGTAGAGCGTGTTCGGGGAGTTCAGGACAACAAACCTACGTCGAAAAATAGATGTAGAAGCCAACAGGTGGTGAAGAGACCACAACCACCAACTGCTCAAAACTCATAATTTATTATCATAAAACCCCTTTTGACAGGAAGAATGTAATTCCATAAAATAAAATAAAAATCTAAACAACCGCAAAATGTGTTTCATTGTTTGCCCAATAGACAGTAATCGTTCAACAATGTAATAATAATCAAGATTAATTACAAAGAGTGTTCAACCGATTACATTCCAGCGTCTAAAAGGAGGTAGGTAGAAACACTTCGGTACTGTCAGTTTGTTGTCCGCAAAGCTGTTTTGATTAAAACCTGAGAATACTTGGCTAAAGATGGATATGTCCAGTCGCCTATCCATCTTTAGCGGTTGTAATGCGGTTGGACGACCAAGGAAGGAAGTACGGGAAACTTTTAAACATGTGAGTGTGTTTTTCATTCAGCAGGCATTATTAAATGAATGAACTGGGCCGAGCTTTAACTCAAAGTTAAGTTCACACCTGCACGAGATTGATATCCCGTGGTTTGCCGCATAGCAGGCCGCTGAGAAGCAGGCTGCTGTGGCGCAGCGCGGCCGCCAGGGGACAGCACTGCCGTTGAAAAATAGGCTGTCGACTGCTTATGTATGAGGTTAGATGTTGCCAGTGTTGTGGCAATGAGCTCCAGGCTATTTGAAGTGATCTTAAAGGCTAAATGACAAACGATGTGTCAAATTCACAGGTTGTTAAGGTGATGAGGCACACAGTAGCTAAAGGTGTGTGTGCCTGTCCTAAACGTTATTAGCCTTACATTGGTGATGTGATGTACATTATTTGGTATTAATAGCAATGATTTGTTTGTTATTTGTATGTATGATATTGCTTTACACTGGGTAGGCTGTCCATTCGCAGGTTCTAGGGGTTTTTCAGGTCAAATGAGCGATGGTGAATATGTTCAAATTAGAAACTGTTGCAACAAAATTGGATTGGATTGGATTAGATTAAGCTGTTTGTTAAGAGTGATGCTCAACATCAGCGTAATCCATCTTCAGCTCCTGAAGCAAAAACAGTCTCAGAAATGTTGTTTTAGGAAGTCACAGTGGGACGTGGGGGGGGTGGGGGGGGGGGGCGTAGAAGAGAGGGGGAGTAGTTCTCAGGCCCATCTCAGGCCAGTGTGTTGCTAAGGGAAGGGGAGGGGGGGCCAGTGTGTTGCTAAGGGGACAAAAACTACAAAAACAGGGGAGGTTTAAATAGCAGCAGCGTTCCACTCCTCCCCGGCCCCCCGGGCCTGCTGCAATTCCCACGACCCGGCCCAAGATGCCAACCACTCCTACGGCCAGCCTAACTCTGGTCTAACCCTAACCCTGGCCTAACCCTAACCCTGACCCTAGCCTAACCCTGGCCTTACCGTGACCCTGGCCTAACCCTAATCCTGGTCTAACCCTGACCCTGGCCTAACCCTGACCCTGGCCTAACCATAACCCTGGTCTAACCCTGACCCTGGCCTGACCCTAACCTGGCCTACCCCTGACCCTGGCCTAGCCTGAACCATGGCCTAACCCTGACCCTGGCCTAACCTCAACCCGAACCCTGGCCTAACCTCAACCCTAACCCTGGCCTAACCTGAACCATGGCCTAACCCTGACCCTGGCCTAACCCTGACCCTGGCCTAACCCTGACCCTGGCCTAACCATAACCCTGGCCTAACCTGAACCATGGCCTAACCCTGACCCTGGCCTAACCCTGACCCTGGCCTAACCTGAACCATGGCCTAACCCTGACCCTGGCCTAACCCTGACCCTGGCCTAACCTGAACCCAAACCCTGGCCTGACCCTAACCTGGCCTACCCCTGACCCTGGCCTAGCCTGAACCATGGCCTAACCCTGACCCTGGCCTAACCTCAACCCGAACCCTGGCCTAACCTCAACCCTAACCCTGGCCTAACCCGAACCCTGGCCTAACCTGAACCGTGGCCTAACCCGAACCCTGGCCTAACCCTGACCCTGGTCTAACTCTGACATATCCCTGGCCTAACCCCGACCCTGATTTAACCCTGGCCTAACCCTAACCCGAACCCTGGCCTAACCCTGACCCTGGTCTAACTCTGACATATCCCTGGCCTAACCCCGACCCTGATTTAACCCTGGCCTAACCCTAACCCGAATCCTGGCCTAACCCTGACCTGTCTGGCAGAACAGACTAAATCTGGACCACAACATCAGCCTTGTGCTCTGGGACAGATTACACGTATAAGCAGTGTGGCATATCTTTGATTTAAATGTGGCAATAGCCTATTTAATTTAATTTAATTGTTCCAGTCTTAGTGAGGGTCTTGTCATACTTTTTTTTTCTTTTTTTTTTCTTTGTACTGTGTCACTGTAAACCTCTTTTCCATGTGTTCAAACTGCGTCCGTTTCAAAACCGTTTTAAAACTTTTTCCAAAGCGGGTTTATAGTCCAATCACAGACATATGATCTGACGGTTCTGAATGAGTCCAGATGTGGTCCGGAGCAGCAGGTGAAACGTTGCCATCTCCCTCCCTCCGTCTTCCAGAACCGAGCCCGTTCCACTTTCCTCTCCAGAGATAGCATGTCTGGAAAAGCCTGGACGCGTTCCTCTGGTTCAGCGTCACATCTGGATCCATTCAGTCCGTCTACAGGGGAG
>NC_137678.1:37374944-37384944 GCF_963989245.1 Nansenia antarctica
GCCTGACTGTGGACAGATTGTTCTCTGATTGGCCGACACGGCGGACCTGTTTTACTGACCAACCTTCTGGTTCTCACATCCTTCATAATAATCTGGAAGTCTGGCTTTATTCATATGTATTTATTTATCTGGACATCTGGCTTTGTTAATATGGATTTATTTATCAGTAAAAATGTATTTATTAATATGGATTTATTTATCTGGACTTATTGTCCATGTAGCAAAGAAGTCCTCTTCCACTATGCTATAGGCTGGTAAAGCTGTGTTAGTCTGCAGGGTGGTCTATAGTCTACAGGTCTATAGTCTACCGGTCTATAGTCTACAGGTCTATAGTCTACCGGTCTATAGTCTACAGGTCTATAGTCTACAGGTCTATAGTCTACCGGTCTATAGTCTACAGGTCTATAGTCTACAGGTCTATAGTCTACAGGTCTATAGTCTACCGGTCTATAGTCTACAGGTCTATAGTCTACCGGTCTATAGTCTACAGGTCTATAGTCTACAGGTCTATAGTCTACCGGTCTATAGTCTACAGGTCTATAGTCTACCGGTCTATAGTCTACAGGTCTATAGTCTACAGGTCTATAGTCTACAGGTATATAGTCTACAGGTCTATAGTCTACCGGTCTATAGTCTACAGGTCTATAGTCTACCGGTCTATAGTCTACAGGTCTATAGTCTACAGGTCTATAGTCTACAGGTCTATAGTCTACAGGTTTATAGTCTACAGGGTGGTCTATAGTCTACAGGTCTATAGTCTACCGGTCTATAGTCTACCGGTCTATAGTCTACAGGTCTATAGTCTACAGGTCTATAGTCTACAGGTCTATAGTCTACAGGGTGGTCTATAGTCTACAGGTCTATAGTCTACAGGTCTATAGTCTACAGGTCTATAGTCTACAGGTCTATAGTCTACAGGTCTATACTTCAGATTCAGATTCAATATAATTGTCATTGACAGAGTACAAGTACAAAGACAACGAAACACAGTTCGGCATCTGACCAGATGTGCAATAGTGCAAAAGCCATAAAAGTATGGACAGATATATGGGCAGTGTGATATGTACAGAGGGCGAGGGTACAGTTAAGATATGATGTACAGAACAAGGGCAATACAATGTGTACAGTTAGGGTATATGTACAGTGTGCAAAACAGCAATGGTGCCAAACTCCACTTTATTAGGAACACTATACTAATACTGGGTAGGGCCTAACTTTATTAGGAACACTATACTAATACTGGGTAGGGTCTATCTTTATTAGGAACACTATACTAATACTGGGTAGGGCCTAACTTTATTAGGAACACTATACTAATACTGGGTAGGGCCTTCCTTATCTCTCAAAACAGCCTCAATTCTTCGTGACATTGATTCCACAAGATGTTGGAAACATTCCTTTGAGATTCTGGTCCATGTTGACATGATAGCGTAACGCAATACCTGCCGATTTTTCAGGTGTACTTTCTGTGGTGTTATGTTAATATATGGTGTGACGCTTATGCTGTAGACCAATGGGAATGAGTTGGGGATACAGGGGAGAGCATGCGCAGTGGGAAAGCGGGCAGAGTGGGATGAATGGTGGAACTGGATGGTTAATAAAGTACGTGGTATATAGTTAACAGTTGTCTCATGCGTTTACTTACGAAACACGACATGGTGTCAGAAGTGCTGTTGAACTAAATCAGTACAGAGATGTGCCTAATCGACAGGCTGTATGAGCGATTCCACGTTACATGCTGAAGGCGAGCTGGCTAACAGTGACGGCGAGCTGGCTAACAGTGACGGCGAGCTGGCTAGCGGACAAGAAGGCGAGCAGCTGGCTAACGACAACGTGCCGCAAGAGGAAGAGGAAGCTAGCAGAATGGCTACTACAAATGCGACGTTCAACATTCAGCCGCCGGAGCCTTTTGATTTTTCTAAGCCGCTCGAGTGGACAAAGTGGATACGGAGATTTGAGAGGTTCCGACAGGCAAGCAATCTAGCCGCCAGCTCTGATGATAATCAGGTGAACACTTTGATTTATTGTATGGGAGATGAGGCCGACGATGTTTTGAGGGGTTTGAAACTCAGCGAGGGAGACCTGCATCTGTACAGTAAAGTGAGGGATGGCTTTCAAACCTTCTTTGTAGTGAAAAAGAACATTGTGTACGAACGTGCGCGATTTAACATGCGCAAACAGGAAGCAAATGAGACCGTGGATGCATTTGTCACTGCCTTGTATGCATTGGCAGAGCACTGCAATTATGGACAATTGCATGATGAACTGATCAGGGATAGGTTAGTGGTAGGGCTGGCAGACTTGCGGCTCTCAGAACGCATGCAAATGGAAAAAGACTTGGACTTAGAAAAAGCTATCAACATGGCGAGACAATCAGAGGAGATCAAAAAGCAGCAAAGCACACTGAGGAGTGACAGCAGCAGTAGTGCAGTGCAGATGGACGTCAGCTCTGTAGACAGAGTGTTTAAAGGGAGGCCAAAGGAAAAGCCCAAACCCAACATGTATAAGAGCTTTGGAGCAAAGGCACACAGCAGCCAGAGCAGCTCCCAGTGCTACAAATGTGGTGGCGCGCCACACCCCAAGCTGGAGTGTCCTGCCAACGAGGTGAAGTGTCACTCCTGTGGAAAAATGGGTCACTACAAGCGTGTGTGCCTTGCAGGTAAAGCTGTGCACGGTATTGAAGAAGAGGTGGAGGGCTGGTTCCTTGGTTCTGTGACGTCAGAGGCTGATCCATGGATTGTAGAAATAGAAGTGATGGGAAAACAGGTCACCTTCAAGCTCGATACTGGAGCCGATGTCACTGTTGTGTCACAGGCTGTTTTTGCTAACATGTTTTCTAACACACAGCCACCCATTCTCCACAAAGCAGAGAAACCTTTGTTTGGTCCAGGACGAATGCCGCTGGACGTGGCAGGGTTCACCAAGCTGCAGCTGGGGAGAGGAGGCAAGCAGACCACGGAGAAGGTCTATGTGGTGAATAACCTGAGCACGCCTTTGCTTGGGAGGCCAGCCATCGTAGCCCTGGGCTTACTCCTCCGTGTCAACAGCATAGACATGGAGACCCTCAAGACGACCTACCCCAAGCTGTGCAGTGGCCTGGGTGAGGTACAACAAGCATACACCATAAAACTCAAACCGGGTGCTGTGCCATTTTCCTTGAAAACCCCCAGGAGGATTCCGCTGCCTATGATGGGGAAAGTCAGAGATGAGCTCCAGCACATGGAGAACCTGGGTGTCATCAGCCGCGTGGAAGAGCCAACCGACTGGTGCGCCGCCATGGTGGTCGTCCCCAAAAAGGACGGTAAATCAGTGCGTCTATGTGTGGATCTGACCGGCTTGAACGAGTTTGTATGCAGGGAGAAGTACATTCTGCCGTCGATAGAGCAGAGCCTCGGGATGCTTGCCGGAGCAAAGGTTTTCAGTAAACTGGACGCAAACATGGGGTTTTGGCAGGTTCCACTTGCAGCAGAATCAGCCAAGTACACTACGTTCATCACCCCATTCGGAAGGTTTCATTTCAACCGCCTTCCTTTCGGAATTGCCTCAGCACCTGAACATTTTCAGTGCATGATGGCGGAGGTAACCGAGGGGCTGGAAGGTGTGATATGCCACATCGATGACCTGCTGGTGTGGGGGCGGGATCAGGAAGAGCACGATACTCGACTCCACGCAGTACTGCAAAGGGTGGAAAGGGCCCACATCACCCTGAATATGGACAAATGTGAACTCTCAAAGAGTGAGGTGGTCTTCCTGGGCCAGATCGTCACGGCTACAGGGGTCCGCCCAGATCCGAGGAAGACGGAGGCCATCATGGAGATGAAGGAGCCCGCAAACGTCAGCGAGCTGCGAAGCTTTCTTGGAATGGTCAATCAACTGGGAAAATTCATTCCCCAGTTAGCAGAAAAGGACAAGCCGCTCCGTGACCTTCTCTCGAAAAGAAACAGCTGGGCCTGGGACGTGGCCCAGGTGACAGCATTCAGAACACTGAAGGAAGCCCTGTCCTCTCCTCCAGTGCTGGCGGTCTATGATCAAAAGAGAGACACCAAAGTGTCAGCCGACGCATCCTCGTTCGGCTTGGGAGGTGTTCTGCTCCAGAGGTGGGGGGTTGAATGGAAGCCTGTGGCTTACGCGTCTCGGTCCCTCACTCCCACAGAACAACGATACGCACAGATCGAGAAGGAGGCCCTGGGCCTCACATGGGCCTGCGAACGGTTCCAGGATTTCCTCATAGGAAAACACTTCTGCCTGGAGACCGACCATAAACCCCTTCTCAGCTTACTGGGAGGCCAAGCCCTGGATCTTCTGCCGCCAAGAATCCAGCGTTTCAGGATGCGGTTGATGCGCTACTCATATTCTATCGTGCACGTGCCAGGAAAATCACTCTGGACAGCAGACACGCTGTCGCGCTCCCCAGTGACAAGATCCAGGTCTACATCAGAAGAGGAGCTAATGGAGAGCACCAATATATATGTGGACTGTGTAATGGACAATCTACCCGTTGGTGCCTCATATATGGAAAACCTGAGGAAGGAGCTAAATGCTGACAGTGTCTGCTCACGTGTTATGATGCTGTGCACAGAGGGATGGCCTGACCACGCAAGCCAGGAACCTGTGCTGAAGAGCTACTGGCGGGAGCAAGCTACGCTCACAGTGGAAGACGGTCTACTGCTGAAAGGCACACGACTGGTGATACCTTCAGTAATGAGGAACGACGTGCTGGCCAGACTACACGAAGGACACCAAGGTGTTGTGAAGTGCAAGGAGCGTGCCCACCAGTCTGTGTGGTGGCCTGGACTCAGCCAACAGGTAAATGAAATGGTGCTCAATTGCAGGGCATGCATTCAGGAGCGACAGAATCCCAGAGAACCTCTCATGCCGTCAGAGTGCCCTGAAAGACCATGGCAGAAGTTGGGGGCCGACCTGTTCGTCCTGGGAAAAGACACATACCTACTCGTCGTCGATTACTTCTCCAGGTATGTTGAGATTGCCCAATTGTCTCACACCAGGTCCACTGACATTATTGTACAACTGAAGTCCATGTTTGCCCGCCATGGCATCCCGGAGGTCCTGATGTCAGATAATGGGCCTCAGTTTTCTGGTCAAGCCTTCACCTCCTTTGCTGCTGCGTACGGGTTCAGACACATCACCAGCAGCCCAAGGTTTCCACAGAGTAATGGTGAAGCAGAAAGGGCAGTCCAGACTATGAAAAACCTCCTGAAAAAAGCGAGCGACCCCTACCTGGCTCTACTCGCCTACCGAGCCACACCCCTTCAGAGTGGGTACAGCCCGGCCCAGCTCCTCATGGGCCGACGTCTGCGCACCACGGTGCCAGTGCTGCCCTCTCGACTGGTCCCTACACTGCCGGACAGCGACGCGTTCGCGCAGAAAGAGGAGGTGAAAGGGAGGTCGGATGCGGTAAACTACAACCGGCGACACCGTGCAAGACCCCTCTGTGACCTGTCTTCGGGAGAGCAGGTATGGGTCACGGATGCTAAGACGTCGGGAACTGTGCTCCGAAACCACTCTACTCCGAGGTCCTACCTGGTGGGCCTGCCCCAGGGGGTGGTGAGACGCAACCGACAGCATCTGATACCCCTACACACACCTACACAAGACAGGGGCTCCCCGCCGCAGCAACAAGCCCCAGACCCGACCCCTGGGCAGGCTCCCATGTCACCTGCAGTCGGAACACAGGCCCCACCTGCAGAGACTCCCACGCTCAGAACAAGGGGGGGGAGAGCAGTGGTTAAACCTAGGAGGTTTGACATGTAACTGAGAAATGTGGACAAGTGTTTGTATAAGTGTTTACCCTAAAAAAAAAAAAAAAAAAAAAAAAGGAGTATATGGGTAATGTTACTGTTGTATTTAAGGAAAAGTTATTCCATGTTACGTTGGATGGGGTCTAGTTTGAGCACTTTTAGTAGCCCTGTTAGTTTTGAGATTTATGGATCAAACCGCTATAGTAACGTATGTTCAGGATTTACACAGGGACAGACCTTTACAACAAAAGAGGCAGAATAATCCTCTAAGGTCTGACGAGGCAAAGGCAGTCTACCCTTTGTCTCTAGAAAGGGGAGATGTGGTGTTATGTTAATATATGGTGTGACGCTTATGCTGTAGACCAATGGGAATGAGTTGGGGATACAGGGGAGAGCATGCGCAGTGGGAAAGCGGGCAGAGTGGGATGAATGGTGGAACTGGATGGTTAATAAAGTACGTGGTATATAGTTAACAGTTGTCTCACGCGTTTACTTACGAAACACGACACTTTCAAGCTGTGAATCTCCCGTTCTACCACATCCCAGAGGTGTTCTATTGGATTCAGATCCAGTGACTGGGAAGGCCACTGAAGAACACTGAACTCATTGTCATGTTCATGAAACCAGCTTGAGACGACTTTTGCTTTGTGATGTGATGCATTATCATGCTGGTAGTAGCCATTAGAAGATGGGTACATTGAGGCCATGAAGGGATGCACATGGTCAGCAACAATACTCAAATAGGCTGTGGCATCCAAGCCATGATCGATTGGGATTAACGGGCCCAAAGTGAGCCAAGAAAACAATCCCCACACCATTACCCCACCAGAAATAATTAGATTAGATTCAACTTCATTGTCATTGTAGAGTACAAGCCTCAGACAACGAAACACAGTTAGCATCTATCCAGAAGTGCAAATAGTGGTATAAAACACGATATAAAAACATGACAGTGATATGTACAGTATGGCAAGTACGGTAATAAGAAAGTGTACAGGTGTTCCTAATAAAGTGTTATGTGATTTATTTATTTCCTGCACTATTAGTATAATTTGTCTACAGCTCAATTCAATACCCTCCTACTCTATCACTCACACACACGCTTTATATAACTGTAGACTGTATAGAACTGTAGATTGTATAGAACTGTAGATTGTATAGAACTGTAGATTGGATGTGAGTTTCTCCCTGTCATCTTGGAGGAGCTCTTCTCTGTGTGTAAGGCTTACCTTTAGGCAGCTTTGATCCTGTTGAATGAGGAATGGGGTTTAGCTGCAGCCTAGCTTGGTCTCTCCCCTGTCCCCTCCTCCCCTCTCCTCCTCTCCTCTCCTGTCCTGCCCTAACTCCTCTCCTCCTCTCCACTCCTCTCCTCTCCACTCCACTCCTCTCCTCTCCTCTCCTCTCCTCTCCTGTCCTCTCTTCTCTCCTCTCCTCTCCTCTCCCCTCCTGCCCTCCCTCCCCTCCTCTCCTCCCCTCTCCTCCTGTCCTGCCCTCTCTCCTCTCATCTTCTCTCCTCTCCTTCCCTCTCTCATCTCCTCTCCCCTCCTGTCCTGCGCTCTCTCCTCTCCTCCTCTCCTCCTCTCCTCTTCTTCCTTGTCTCCTCTCCTCTCCTCCACTCCTCTCCTCCCCTCTCGTCCCAACCAGGACTGTCTGTTGGTCTGGTGGTCTGGTGGGGACCAATCAGAACAGAGAGCTGTGGTTATGGTTGAGTATTGGTGTGTGTGATCAGAGCAGGATGATTTCCTGCCGGGCGTCCAGCCAGACTCATATGGTATGCATGGCTGCTCCTGAGGCCTGTTAACTCGTTAGGCCGATTAATCTGTTTAATCTGGATCCAAATGGATCCCCAGTGACTGGCAGTGCTCCAAAAACACGCTACCCTGGTTCACACCACATGGCTGTACTGGGCTGGGCTCTACTGGGCTGAGTTGTACTGGGCTGAGCTGTACTGGGCTGAGTTGTACTGGGCTGGGCTGTACTGGGCTGAGCTGTACTGGGCTGGGCTATACTGGGCTGAGTTGTACTGGGCTGGGCTGTACTGGGCTGAGCTGTACTGGGCTGGGCTATACTGGGCTGAGTTGTACTGGGCTGGGCTGTACTGGGCTGAGCTGTACTGGGCTGGGCTATACTGGGCTGAGTTGTACTGGGCTGTGCTGTGCCGGGCTGAGCTGAGCTGTACTGTACTGTACTGGGTTGAACAGTACTGGGCTGAGCTGTACTGGGCTGTGCTGGGCTGGGCTGAGCTGTACTGTACTGTACTGTACTGGGCTGGGATGTACTGGGCTGAGCTTTATTGTGGTGGGCTATACTGGGCTATGCTGTGCTGGGCAGTACTGTGTTGGGCTGTACTGGAGTGGGCTATACTGGGCTGTGCTGGGCTGAGCTGTGCTGGGCTGAGCTGTACTGGGCTGTGCTGGGCTGGGCTGAGCTGTACTGTACTGTACTGTACTGGGCTGGGATGTACTGGGCTGAGCTTTATTGTGGTGGGCTATACTGGGCTATGCTGTGCTGGGCTGTACTGGAGTAGGCTATACTGGGCTGTGCTGGGCTGAGCTGTGCTGGGCTGAGCTGTACTGGGCTGAGCTGTACTGGGCTGGGCTGACAATGTGAGAGGAATATATCAGAGCCACACACACACCCACACACACGGTTCGTAAACCGCCGTGTGTAAAGCCTCATGGCGTCCCAGGAGGGAGGAGCTGCTGTTGTCCAATGGGTTGGAGCCCCACCCCTGACCTGGCCTGTGTGTGTGTGTGTGTGTGTGTGTGTGTCTTTAAAATGGTTTGAATATAATACCCTCTTAAACCTCCCTATTTTCAGTCACAAACCAAAACAAAGTCTCATCTTCTTTAAATTTCCTAACAAAATTAAACAAAATGCAGTTACTCGTTGTCTGTTAACCAGCCGTCTGTTAGCTATCTGTCTGTTAGCTATCTGTCTGTTAACTAGCTGGACGCACCGGGACTATCAAAATCACTGCGAATGCACTGTAGCATCAGAGAGCTAAATACTACATGGGAACTGGGCCACAACGCTAACGCTGATGCTAACGGCGCTTTGTTCTGGCTACTCAACGGGTGGCATGCAGAAGACGACGAGAGGGAGGGAGGGAGGGAGAAAGAGAAAGATTATCCGCAGATTGCCATTGTGTATTATAAATCTATCTGGAGGCCTTCTGCCTTCTGCACATCAACGTGCTGTTGGCCTGGCTCTTCATTCTGTTGTTACAGGGCTATGGTATTAGGACAGACAGACAGACAGACAGACAGGCAGACAGGCAGGCAGACAGACAGCTAGGCAGGCAGACAGCTAGGCAGGCAGGCAGACAGACAGACAGACAGGCAGGCAGGCAGGCAGGCAGGCAGGCAGGCAGACAGACACCAAGGCAGGCAGACAAACAGACAGTTAGCTAGGCAGGCAAGCAGACAGACAGACAGACAGGCAGCTAGGCAGGCAGGCAGGCAGACAGACAGGCAGACAGGCTGTGGCTCAGGAGGTAGAGTCAGCGTCTGATGACCGCAAGGTCGGCGGTTCGGTGGTTCAATCCCCGACTGTCCACGTGTTGCCGGCGCTTGCATGGTAGCTTTCCGCCATTGGTGTGTGAATGTGTCCATTTTCAGGCAGAAATCTTATTCTACCTGTAAAGAAAGGGGACATATGAGGAAGAAAGAAAGAGGGGGAGAGAGAGAGAGAGAGAGTGAGTCCCATTGATCCTGGTCCAGTGAAGCAGTGGAAATAATGACTGCAGCTTCTGTTGTGTGGCTGTGGCCCTGAAGTCTCTGTTGCCCCCCTGTAGTCCTGCGTTGGGTGGGTGTCAGATCCAGGGCAGGATGGAGAGATGAATAAACGGGTGGATGAATAGATGAGAGGAGAGAGGAGCAGCTGGGTGTGACGTGTTGGCAGCAGACAAGAGCTGACCTGCACCCTCCCTCCTCTCCTCTCCTCTATCCCTCCCTCTCTTCTCTCCTCTCCTCTATCCCTCCCTCTCTTCTCTCCTCTCCTCTATCCCTCTCTTCTCTCCTCTACTCTATCCCTCCCTCTCTTCTCTCCTCTCCTCTATCCCTCCCTCCCTCCTCTCCTCTATCCCTCCCTCTCTTCTCTCCTCTCCTCTATCCCTCCGTCCTCTCCTCTATGCCTCCTCTCCCCATCTGGGTTAGAGTTAGGGTTGAAGTGTTCGTGTGTGTGTGTGTGTGTGTGTGTGTGTGTGTGTGTGTGAGTGTGAGTGTGAGTGTGAGTGTGAG
>NC_137678.1:37404944-37412444 GCF_963989245.1 Nansenia antarctica
AGATGTTAGGTGTGTATAGATGTTAGAGGTGTGTGTAGATGTTAGGTGTGTGTAGATGTTAGGTGTGTGTAGATGTTAGGTGTGTGTAGATGTTAGGGATGTGTAGATGTTAGGTGTGTGTGTGTAGATGTTAGGTGTGTGTAGATGTTAGGTGTGTGTAGATGTTAGGTGTGTGTGTAGATGTTAGGTGTGTGTAGATGTTAGGTGTGTGTAGATGTTAGGTGTGTGTGTAGATGTTAGGTGTGTGTAGATGTTAGGTGTGTGTGTAGATGTTAGGTGTGTGTAGATGTTAGAGGTGTGTGTAGATATTAGGTGTGTGTAGATGTTAGGAGTGTGTGTGTAGATGTTAGGAGTGTGTGTGTAGATGTTAGGTGTGTGTAGATGTTAGGTGTGTGTGTAGATGTTAGGTGTGTGTAGATGTTAGTTGTGTGTGTAGATGTTAGGTGTGTGTAGATGTTAGAGGTGTGTGTAGATGTTAGGTGTGTGTAGATGTTAGGTGTGTGTAGATGTTAGGTGTGTGTAGATGTTAGAGGTGTGTGTAGATGTTAGGTGTGTGTAGATGTTAGGTGTGTGTAGATGTTAGGTGTGTGTGTAGATGTTAGGTGTGTGTAGATGTTAGGTGTGTGTGTAGATGTTAGGTGTGTGTGTAGATGTTAGGTGTGTGTAGATGTTAGGTGTGTGTAGATGTTAGGTGTGTGTAGATGTTAGGTGTGTGTGTGTGTGTAGATGTTAGGTGTGAGAAAGACAGACAGACAGACAGACAGACAGACAGAGAGACAGACAGAGAGAGAGAGACAGACAGAGAGAGACAGACAGACAGAGACACAGACAGACAGAGAGAGAGAAAATAATCTGGGTTACTTTGGCCCCACATATCTCTCTGCAGATGAATAGTAATGAGCAGGTTATTAATATCTGCCTGCGGAGTGTGTGTGTGTGTGTGTGTGTGTGTGTGTGTGTGTGTGTGTGTGTGTGTACGTGCGCGCTGCATGTGAGGGGGTCGGTGCAGAGGCGCAGTGTAAAGAAATCCTCCTTCTCCTCCTCTCCTCCTCTTCTCCTCCTCCTCTCCTTTTCTCTCTTTATAGCCCGACCAACATGGCAGTTTGAGTTAGTATCCTCTCTCATGTGTTTGCCACACACTGGGAAATACACACACACACACACACACACACACACAGACACACACCGCACCATGTTGGTGTGTGTCCTCGGGACACATTGATTGGCTGTCATAACAGACTGGTGGCGATCGATAGGCTGCCAGCCGCAAGACCACAACCAATCAATGACCAGCACCCCGGCACACACCAGTGCCAGGGCTCCTTCTGATTGGACCAGGCTAGCAGGCCAGGCCTTGATTGGACCAGGAGGGGCAGGGAGTGGGAGGTAGGGGAGAAGGGGGGGAGGGAGGGAGGGTGTAACAGGAGGAAGTAGCTCCAGATGGAAACAGGAAGAGGAGGGTGAAGTGTTGTTGACATGGAGCATCTGTCCTGACGATGACGATGATGAAGCACCAGCGCACTCACACACGTCTGTGTGTGTATTATAGTACAGGTGTGTGTGTGTGTGTGTGTGTGTGTGTGTATGTGTGTGTGAGTGTGTGTGTTGACCTCTTTGTACATCCTTCCTTCTTTGTCCATATGTGCCCATTTCCCAGTCCACTGAACACACACACACCTGCTGCCCTGCGAGCCTCCAGCACACACACACAAACACACATACACACACACACACACACACACACACACACACACACACACACACACACACACAGAGACTGCAAGGCTGGGTGGAGGGGGAGGGGTTTAAACACACCATGCTGTACGTTGAACCAGAGAACACAGTCCCATCTGTGTGCAGGGCTGGACTGGGACAAAAATTAGGCCCTGCCATGTGGCTCAGACCGGCCCAACACAATCGGTCCGACACCGCCGATCAACATGCTGGCAGTCTGAAAGACTAATAATCTAAAAATCTATCGACCTAATCTAAAAAGTGATCTAGCATGGAAGGCTCAGGACAGGCAAAGTAATTGAAGTCCTGAACGTGGCACTCTGTTTCCTCTGTTTCATCTTTTTCTCTCTCCTTTTCCTCTCTTTCCCTGACACTCTGCTTTTCTGGGGAGGGCAGCAGCAGCTCAACCTGGTTCAACAAGACATGGACAGAGAAGTAAACTAACTGGTTGTCAAAATCAGCAAAGTTCTCATTTACATGTACACACAGGCTGCATGATTGCATTATGTTACACCAGAAGCCCAGTCATTTCAAATGGAAGGTTGCAAGACAACATTATTGGGTTGCAGACTGCATGAGTTTTATTTCTCCATGCAATAAAAAGCATTCATTAGTTCTGAACTAGGCTAGTGTAGATTTTTTTTTTTATATCTTTTTTTTCCAAATAAAAAGTATTATTAACACCCATTGTTGGTATTGCATTTATGTCAGTGACAGTGATACCTCAACTTGCTAGCTAGCAACAAAATGCAGAACACCCCCATCTAACGTTAGCTATAGAGTCCACAGCCAAGCAGCACTAACGTTACACCACGAGAGAGATCATTGTGTGTGCATGAATTCCAGCCAAGTCATGGTGAAGCGCAATGCAATCATGCTGCCTGTACGGGTTAGCATAAGTCATAAGACATTCTCTGCTGCTGCTCCCTTAATCTGGCCAATGCAAGCGACTAACATAACTTTGCTTTTGTAAAACCAAGTAACAACATTGCTTACCTCTCTAGCTGTGTCCTCTGTCTCCTCCTCAATTGCTAACGGCACATCAGTGCTAACGTTAGTTAGCGGTAAAGATGTTGCTGTGGCAGCCGCAGCTGTAGTAGGCCTAGCCCCCACAGTCGATGCAGAGAACATATCTGTCAGTTTCTGACATTTTGAGGCATCCTCTGCTAGCTTCTCACTTTTTTTCTCCCTAATTTTCTGGGCACCCCCTTTCACTATCTTATCTACGGACATGACACTGTACTTGGGTTGTCGGCCGAGGGATCAGAGTGGGGGAGGGGGCCGATGGACAGCAGGGCCTAAGCATGTGATTGGGCCAGCCCATGTGTTAGTATAAACGGGGGCCGCCGCTTGATTCAGCGCTAGTTGATGCCGCGCTATTTTGGGCCGCACTAGTTTTTTTTTTTTTTTTTTTTTTTTTTTTTGGGGGGGGGGGGTCAGGCGGCCCGACCGGCCCAAAACTAGCGCGGCCCATCTGCCAGCGGGCAGAAAGATTGTATGGCCAGTCCAGCGGTGTCTGTGTGTATGTGTGTATGTGTGTGTATGTGTGTGTGTGTGTGTGTGTGTGTGCTCCTCCTCTCTCCTCCTCTGTCCTCCTCTCGTCCTCTCTCCTCCTTCTCTCTCCTCCTCCTCTGTCCTCCTCTCCTCCTCCTCTCTCCTCTCCTCTCTCCTCCCCTCCTCTCTCCTCCTCTGTCCTCCTCTCCTCCTCCTCTCTCCTCCCCTCCTCTCTCCTCCTCTGTCCTCCTCTCCTCCTCCTCTCTCCTCCCCTCTTCTCTCCTCTCTTCCTCTCTCCAGTGTGTGCTCAGCTGATTTCCTAAAGTCAGCAGGGATCGATGGACCAGAGACACACACACACGCACACACACACACACACACACACACACTGATAGGGCTTACACACCGGCAGTTCCGAACGCCGGTTTGCGTTCGCGTACCGAAACCTCCGAACGTTGGCGCTGTCTGGCGAACGAGCCCGCGTTCATACCAGTGTATCGTTCGCCAGACAGCGCCAACGTTCGGAGGTTTCGGTACGCGAACGCGAACCGGCGTTCGGAACTGCCGGTGTGAAAGAGGCCACAGAGGGGTGTTAGCTGGCCCAGAACGAACCACTTAGAAGGGTTAAAACAGTGACTGAGGTAAAGACAGAAACAGGACATGCAGGTTAACACTCAGAGTCCTGCGTCTCCCCTGGCAACCTGCCTCATGTCAGACGGCCTGCTTGTCTCTAGAAGATCAGCACACACACACACACACACACACACACACACGGACACGCATACGCACACACACACATGCACACGCATGCACACACATCGACTCACACACACACACATGCAGCTCATGCACATGCACATACACGAGCACACACATATACACACAGGCACGCACACACACACACACACACACACACACACACACACACACACACACACACACAGATTAAGTTAATCCAAGACAGATGATAACAGAATGACTGACTGATCACCTCTCAGAGAACACAGTGACTCTGACACTCAGTTGTTCAGTAATCCACCTTTGTGTGTGTGTGTGTGTGTGTGTGTGTGTGTGTGTGTGTGTGTGTGTGTGTGTGTGTGTGTGTGTGTGTATTAGACAGAGTGAATGAGAGGAGGTATTACAGCCATCATCTGAAGAGGCTCTTCTGACTGCTCTCAGAACAGTTTAGGGTTAGGGTCTGACTGGTGTTGTTCTCAGGGATTTCAGTGGAGCGTTAGGTTAGCCAGCCTCTCCTCCTCCTCCTTCTCTCTCTCACTCCTTCTGTCTCTCTCTCTCCTCCTCCGCCTTCTCTCTCTCTCTCCTTCTGTCTCTCTCTCTCTCCTCCTCCGCCTCCGCCTCCTTCTCTGGCTCTATTTCTCTCTCTCCTGTCTATCTCTCTCTCTCCTGCTCTATCTCTCTCTTCCCACTCTCTCCTGTCCCTCTCTCTCTCTCCTCCCGCTCTCTCCTCCTGTCTCTCTCTCCTCCTGTCTCTCTCTCTCCTCCTGTCTCTCTCTCTCCTGTCTCTCTCGCTCTCCTGTCTCTCTTGTCTCCTGTCTCTCTCTCTCTTTTTTCCTGTCTCTCTCTCCTCTTGTCTCTCTCCTCCTGTCTCTCTCTCTCCTGTCTCTCTCTCTTCCTGTCTTTCTCTCTCTCTCCTGTCTCTCTCTCTTCCTGTCTCTCACTCTCTCCTGTCTCTCTCTCCTACTGTCTCTCTCTCTTCCTGTCTCTCTCTCTCTCCTGTCTCTCTCTCTTCCTGTCTCTCTCTCCTCCTGTCTCTCTCTCTCCTGAGAGGTTGCTAGTTTGATCCCCGGCCCAGGAGGGAGGCGGATGAGCTGGCATCTGTGCCCTCGAGCAAGGCACTTAAACACTAACTGCCCCAGGGGGCTGACCCTGTGCTCTGATCTTCCTGTGTGTGTGTGTGTGTGTGTGTGTGTGTGTGTGTGTGTGTGTGTTGCGTGTGCGTGGGTGTGCGTGTGCTGTTGGGGGCTGTTTGCTCTCCACTCTAAACACCCAGGGACCCTTCCCCCCGACTCACCCCTCTCTCCCCCCTCCTTCTCTCCCTCCTGACTCACCCCTCTCCCCCCCTCCCCTTCTCTCTCTCTCTCTCCAGGCTCCGACTACTCTCCCCCTTTGCTGCCTCCACCGTCGTCCGCCTCCCCCCCCCCACCCTCCGGCGGCGGCGGCCTGACCACAGCGGCACACAGCGACCACCACGATGATGGCGGCGGATGCCTGGGCGGAGTCCTGGGGGGCGCGGTCATCAGCGGTGTGGTGGGGCTGGCGGCGGAGCACGTGGCAACGCCGGGGGCGGCGCTCACCTGGCAGGCGGCCATCGAGGCGGCGCGGCAGGCCAAGCAGATGGGCAGCAACGCTGCGGGGGGCGGTGGCGGTGGCGGCGGCGGCATGGGGGGCGGGGGGGCGCCCATCTCCACCACCAGCTCAACGCAGCGGAAGCGGCCCACCCACTACACCAAGCCCAAGAAGCAGACGAGCACGGCGGCCACGCGGCCCCCCCGCGCCCTGCTCTGCCTCACCCTCAAGAACCCCATACGCCGCGCCTGCATCAGCATCGTGGAGTGGAAGTATCCTGGTCACGCTCTCTCGCTGTACAGGGAGGGGGTGGGGGGGTGGGGGGGTGGCGGTGGGGGGGTGGGGGGGGGGGGTGAGGGGGGGTGTGTGTTTGGGGGGGGGGGGGGTGTGTACAGTGTGTGTGTGTGTGTGCTCTCGTCATTCAGGGGTTAAGCGGAGGGTAATTGGACGGGCCTTATCTGCGTGTGAGAGTGAATTACGGTGTGTGTATGTGTGCGTGAGTCAATGATGTGTGTGTCTCAATGACGTGTGTGTGTGTGTGATTTGTGTTGAGAGTGAACACAGACGCTCTCTAATGATAGTATTGATCAGAGAGAGGAGGGGGGGAGAGAGGAGGGGAGGGGATCCTAAGGGGAGATGTTAATCCCTCTGTTCAGGGATTGATAGAGGGGTTTAAAGAAAGAGGGATGGTGAGGATGCCTCATCATCCTCCTTTCTCAGGAGGAGAATCACCTCTATCTTTCACTCTCTCTGTGTGTGTGTCTCTCTCAGTTTCACTCTCTCTCTCTCTCTCTCTCTCTCTCTCTCTCTCTCTCTCTCTCTCTCTCTTTCTCTCTCTCTTAGGGATGCACTGATACCACTTTTATTCAGACCAAGTACAAGTACTTACATTTGGGTACCGAGTACCAATACAGAGTGCTTAATAATACCATTATAGTTCAACAATGTCTTTGAAAACATGTTTTATTTTCATCAGCTGTTCCTCACTTTAACTGTAACAAACTGTGACAAAGTGAATATGTGACAGGGTCTGGTTTTTTGGTCCCCAAACCGGCAAGGATTTTTTTCTCCAGATTATGAAAAGTGCAGATTGTAAACTTTCAAATGATGTGTCATACATTGAAGTCAGGAAATAGCTCTTAATCAAAACAGTTTGCTACCGTCTCGTTGGTAGCTAGCTAGCAGCTAAGAAAGAACATTGCTTTGAACATCTAGCTGAATTCAAAGACAAAGACAGATTCAAGACAAATTATATATATTATATTATTTTTTTATTTAAGTTATTTTTTCTGAGTGGGGCAGTCCCACTCATATTTTTCATTTTTATTGATAGATACAGTGGAGAATTAGACAGGAAGGATGGGTGAGAGAGAGAGGAGGGATGACATGCAGAATATGTCCCTTGCCGGATTCGAACCGGGGACCCTGCGGTTACATGGTTGATGCTTAACCCGCTATGCCACCTAAGCGCCCCGTTGTTTGTTATATTGAGTGGGTTCTTCAACATTTAAACTTTCGTAATATGAAGAAAAAAATGTTCAGTATTTTCAGTCATCAGTCATTTTCTCAACTTGACGATTGCAGACTTGTTACCTCTTTCACCAGACCCTGCCACATATACACAATTTAGTGGAGCATAGTTTGTAGTCTGCTCTACTTTTGTCATCATCATCGCTTATCCTAAAATATCTCTAAACTGCTGACATTGTTCCTCCTCTGCCTACCTGCTACAAGAGGTTATGTTACTTTGCCGTAAAGTGGTATCAGGAGCGTTTGTATCAGAGTAGTTTTTCCAGTACGAGTAAATGAGCACAGTATCGGATACGAGTACAAGTACTGGTATTGGTGCATCCCTACTCTCTCTGTCTCTCTCTCTCTCTCTCTCTCTCGCTCTCTCTCTCTGTCTCTCTCTCTCTGTCTCGCTCTGTCTCTCTCTGTCTCTCTTTCTCTCTCGGTCTCTCCCTC
>NC_137678.1:37431550-37434050 GCF_963989245.1 Nansenia antarctica
TCTCTCTCTCTCTCTCTCTCTCTCTCTCCCTCCCTCCCTCTCTCTGTCTCTATCTCTCTCCCCCCTCTCTCTCTTTCTCTCTCGCTGCCTGCTCTCTCTCTATCTCTGTCTTTCTTTCTCTGCCTGCGCTCTCTCTCTTTCTCTCTCTCTCTGTCTCTCTCTCTGTGTCTCTCTTTCTCTCTCTCTCTCTCTCTCTCTCTCTCTCACAATCTCTCTCTCTGCCTGCTCTCTCTCTCTCTCTCCTCTCACAATAACAATACACACTTAGACCAGTAGAGACTCTATGAATAGAGACAGGAAACAGAGGATTACTCTCCTCTCTGTCTCGCCCACTTGACTCTCTCTCACACATACACTCACACACACACACACACACACACACACACACACACACACACACACACACACACACACACTCACACACACGCACACACACACTCACTCTCTCTCACGCACACTGTTCCACTTGACTCACACATTGAGGACTCCTGAAGGGTGTGTGTGGTCAGGTGATGGTTGAGCGATTCAGAGGTAGTTACTATCGTCACATCTGATTGGCTGGCTGACTGGAGGTGTGACACTGCAGATGAATTGATTGGCTATGTCATGTTTTTTCCTGCTTCTGTTGTTCAATGTTACAGAAGCACTGGAGCTCATCACACACTCACTCACTCACTCACTCACTCACTCACTCACACACCAAGCAGTGAAACATCTTTCCAGTCTTGCTGATGTTCTTGCTCTTTTTAACAATTTCTGCCTTTTTTCCCTTTTTTAACCACCTGCCCTATCCTTGTCTCCTGCCCTCCTCCCCCCCTCCATCCCCTCTTCCCCCCACCCCTCCACCCTTCTACCCCCCCCCCCCCCCTGCAGATGCAGGATGCTATGGGCTATGAGCTTCCGTGGGTCTATTTTGTCAGTCTGGTCATCTTTGGATCCTTTTTCGTTCTAAATCTGGTTCTGGGGGTGCTGAGCGGGTAAGAGCGCTGTCTGTGTGTGTGTGTGTGTGTGTGTGTGTGTGTGTGTGTGTGTGTATGTACTGTATACTGTGCCTGTGACTGACGAACAGACAACAAGACTTCTGTGAGCTGTGTTATAAACCAATAAGAATGAGCAGAATAATCTGGGGAGGGGGGGGGGGGGTGGGGGCGATGGGGATCAGTGAGGGCAAGTGTCTGTTCATCCACCTGACTGATCCATTTTCCCATTGGTCAGTCACTTGGTTACCATGGAGATTCCCGCTCCTCAGACCCCTTGGCTGTGTTCCCTGTACTGAAGGTTCTGCCTGGAACCCCCAAGGTTCTTCACAGGGTGTGTGTGTGTGTGTGTGTGTGTGTTCTGTGGAGTGTTCTATGAGGATCACTGCTGCTCATACAGAATGCTGCCGCCCGTCTGGTATTCAACCTCCCAAAATTCTCCCATGTCACCCCTCTCCTCCGCATCCTTCATTAGCTCCTGGTAGCAGCTCGCATCAGATTCAAGACCCTGGTGCTCGCCTACCGGTTAATTTTATTTATAATGCGCCCCCCATCCAACTTTTACATCGGCCCGGGGCGCAGCCCGGGTAAAGGAACAGATAAAGACAAAGACAAGGAACACAGAAAGCAATCAGACACAGACGACTTAAACGTACATCTCAGGCATACAATTCACAACAAATAGGGAGTAGACTTAGGGAATATCATTTACGAAGAGGTGGGTTTTTAACTTGGCTCTAAAGGAGTCCAGAGTGGGGGCAAACTTGATGGCAGAAGGGAGCGCGTTCCACAGGGTCGGTGCTATCACCGCAAAGGCACGGTCACCCTTCCTCTTGAGGTTTGTACGTGGGACCCTCAGGCTGAGTTGGGCGTCAGACCTGAGCCTGGGTCTGGGCCTTGAGGAGGTAGACTGGTCCAGGAGGTCCTTGATGTAGGGTGGGGCGAGACTGTTGAGAGCTTTAAAGACAAAGGTGCAGATTTTGAACTTCAATCTCTTCTTCACTGGGAGCCAGTGAAGGGAGATGAGGACAGGGGAGATGTGGTCCCTCATTTTGGTGCCTGACACCAGCCTGGCAGCGGCATTTTGGACTAGCTGCAGGCGGTAGATGGTCTTATCAGGAAGTCCAGCATAGAGTGAGTTGCAGTAGTCGAGCCTAGATGAGATTAGCATGAGGACGACCCTCCTCAGGTCGCTGGGGGTGAGGAAGGACTTGATCTTGGCTATGATGCGTAGTTGGTAGAAACATGCCTTCACGACGGAGCTCACTTGTCGGTCAAGGTTGAGCTCGGAGTCAAAGATGACACCGAGGTTCTTGACATGTGGTCTGACAAGGGTGGACAGGCTTCCCATGTTGGTGCTGAGCTGAGTGATGGCGGTGGTGTTGCCGATGAGGAGGATTTCCCCCTTGCTCTCATTCAGCTGTAGGAAGCTCTGGGCCAGCCACTCCTTCACATCGCGGAGGCAGTCCACCAGGCGCTTCAGATCGGCGGGGTCGTCAGTGTTGATTGATAAGTAGAGCTGG
>NC_137678.1:37439050-37449050 GCF_963989245.1 Nansenia antarctica
CCAGTCTTCCTCCTCCTCGGTGTCTCGTCCGGACTGATACTCTTCACTGTGCTGCAGTACATGTTCACATCCGTCCATTCTCTCTCCTCCCCCCCCCCGCCACTCCCCCCCCCCTCCCCCCCTCCAGAGAGTTCTCTAAGGAGCGAGAGAAGGCCAAGGCCCGTGGAGACTTCCAGAAGCTGCGTGAGAAGCAGCAGCTGGAGGAGGACCTGAAGGGCTACCTGGACTGGATCACCCAGGCGGAGGACATCGACCCCGACAACGACGACGACGGCCTGGACGAGGAGAAGCCCCGCAACTGTGAGTGTGTGTATGTGTGTGTGGGGGGGGGGGGGGACGTGTGTGTGGGGGGGGGGACGTGTGTGTGCGGGGGGGCGAGGGGGGGACGTGTGTGTGTGTTTGCAGGGTGGGGGGGGGTGCGTTTTAGAGTGGAGTGGCATATCTAGTGTGAACTTCTACAATCAATGCTAGCCATCCCCCCCCTACACCCCCGCCACACCCCCCCCCCAACACCCCCCCCCACACACACCCCTCCCTGTGTGTGTGTGTGTGTGTGTGTGTGTGTGTGTGTGTGTGCGCGTGCGTGTGTGTGTGTATGTGTGTGTGTGTGTGTGTGTATGTGTGTGTGTGTGTGTGTGTGTGTGTGTGTGTGTGTGTGTGTGTGTGTGCGCGCGTGCGCGTGTGTTTGTGTGTCAGAGTGCTGCACATGTTGTTGTTTTATTCAGGCCTATTTTTGCCTGTGGCCTGAGATAGAGGGAGAGAGATAGGGAGGGAGAGAGAGAGATAGGGAGGGAGGGAGTGAGAGAGGGGGAGAGGGGGAGGGGTAGAGAGAGAGGGAGAGAAGCTGGTAATTTTAGCTCTCAGACAGACACTGTACCTTAAACAGGCTTCAGATCAGAAGAAACTTTATACACACACACACACACACCACCTACATTGTGTCAATTTAATTGGTGATGTGCTAAAACTGAAACTGTATATCCTCATTAAGAAGACAGGAGAGGGAAGAGGGTAAGGAAGAGGAGATGAGAGGAAAGGAGGAGAGGATTGGAATGTTACCATTTCTTTAGCCGTGTAGTTTTATTGAGTTAATACCAATGTCGGATCTAAATTTAGAAATATGTTAAATAAAAAATGTGTTGATGTGTTGAATATTTATTTCCCCCACTGTATATTCACACATCTATATACATAGAGTTGAAGTCAGAATATGACATTTACTTAGGTTGAAGTCATTAAAACACATTAACCACTCCACATATTTCATGTTAACAAACTAGTTTGGGCAAGTTGGTGAGGATCTACTTTGTGCATGACACAAATAATGTTTCCAACAATTGTTTTAAGACAGATTATTTCACTTATATTTCACTATATTACAATTCCAGTGAGTCAGAAGTTTACATACACTAAGTTGACTGTGCCTTTAAACAGCTTGGAAAATTCCAGAAAATGATGTCATGGCCATAGAAGCTTCTGATAGGCTAATTGACATAACCTGAGTCAATTGGAAGTGTACCTGTGGATGTATTTTAAGGCCTACCTTCAAACTCAGTGCCTCTTTGCTTGACATCATGGGAAAATCTAAATAAATCAGCCAAGAATTGTTTTTGTGGACCTTGGGAGCAAGGATGCCTGAAGGTACCAAATTCATCTGTACAAACAGTAGTATGTAAGTCTAAACACCATGGGACCACACAGCCGTCATACCGCCCAGGAAGGAGACCTGTTCTGTCTCCTACAGAAGAACGGACTTGGTGCCAAACTGCAAATCAATCCCAGAACAACAGCAAACAGCAAACAGCAAAGGATCTTGTGAAGATGCTGGAGGAAACGGGTACAAATGGATCTATATCCACAGTAAAACGAGTCCTCTATCGACATAACCTGAAAGGCTGCTCACACAGGAAGAAGTCACTGCTCCAAAACCGCCATAAAAAAGCCAGACTACGGTTTGCAACTGCACATGGCAACAAAGATCTTACTTTTTGGAGAAATGTCGATATATTGAAGCAATGTCTCAAGACATCAGCCAGGATGGTCTCAAATGGGTCTTCCAAACGGACAATGACCCCAAGCATACTTCCAAAGTTGTGGGAAAATGGATTAAGGACAACAAAGTCAAGCTATTGGAGTGGCCATTGAAAGCCCTGACCTCCTTTAGAGATCAGGGAAGCCAGCTCACTAAATATTTTTAAAAGAAAGCTAAAAACGTACTTCTTCAATATAGCCTTTAACTAGCTCATCTGCACCTACCTACTGCTCATTTGCCAGCTACTGCACTTAAAATGTTTATCTATTTATTTCTTATATTTCTTACAGGTCTTATTTTCTACACATGGTCTTTAACCTCACAGACTGTGGGGGATAACATTGGTACTACAAAGTCAGGTCTTAAACATTTGAACAAACTGGGATTTTGCGCTGCTGTGTCTAGTACACACTGGTTCTCTAGTCTGAGTCTGAGGTGAACACACTGGTTCTCTAGTCTGAGGTGAACAGGCGTGGTTCTCTAGTCTGAGGTGAACGGGTCTGGTTCTCTAGTCTGAGGTGAACAGGCGTGGTTCTCTAGTCTGAGGTGAACAGGCGTGGTTCTCTAGTCTGAGGTGAACAGGCGTGGTTCTCTAGTCTGTTAGGCTACAGGTCCAGTTGAGAAACGACAGTACAAATCCAGTTGGTTAGAATACTGTGATCTGGCGCTGCCGGATCGTTAAGGCAGAGGTTGTACATTGTTTCCCTTTTTTAAATGTACTTTATTGTATTTTATCTTTACCTTTTCTTTTTACTGTTTTCCCCTGCTTTTATATTCATTCTCTGCTTGTATACGTTTTTATATATGTTTTTATATTCACTTTATGTTCTCATTCCTGTTGTAAAGCACTTTGAGCTGTATTTCTTGTATGAAAGGTGCTATATAAATAAAGCGTTACTTATTTACTTACTTACTCAATCCTATAGAAAATGTGTGGTCAGAAATGAAAAAGCACTTATAGCCTCAATGTAATCCACACACAATACCCAGAATGACAAAGTGAAATTTCAGTAAATGTATTTAAATTAAAATACAGAAATACCTCATGTACATAAGTATTCAGACCCCTTGTAACGACACTCTTAAAATTAGCTTAAATGCAAAAATGTCATCAATGAATCACTCTGAATAAGTTGAATTGAGTCCATCTTAATGCAAGGATAATAGTTCATGTAATTTTGGAATCAATATCTTTGTTTTTATAGGGTCTCTGTTTTGCATAAGAATCAATTACACACTGTGTGGATCAGGTTGTCATTACAAATTGAGCAAATGGAGAGGAACAAAACTGCTCAGGAATGCGACCCTGAGGTCTGGGGAGACTTACACAAATCTACAAAGTTGAATGGTGGAGAGGAAAAAGCACAGTCTATGGACTAACATCATCTCAGTCACTCTACAAAATTGGTCTAGAACCAAGTGGCCAAAAATAATCTCATCTCCATAATTATGTTTGCAACAATGAATTCAAGTGATACAGCAAAGAAAGTGGCTGGAAATGTGTTTTACAGCCACTAACGCTACACAGCATTACGTTTAGTACAAATCTAGCACATGCAATGCAGTTTCTGCACCATGTGTGAATAGTGGTAGCTGCATCAAGTTGGGTATATTTGTCACTGGCTGGGACTGAGGAGTTTGTCAGGATCAAGAGAAAATTATAAAATTTGCTGAGTTGGTAGTGACATCCTAATCTACACAGTGTGTAATTGATTCCTATGCAAATCAGAGACCCTATAAAAACAAAGATATTAATACCAAAATTACATGAACTACTTGTTCTTGCATTAAGATCGACTCAATTCAACTTATTGAGTGATTTGTTGATGACATTTCTGCATTTTAGTTCGTTTTAAGAGTGTCATAGCAAAGGGTCTCAATACTTACGTACATGGGGTATTTCTTGTATTAACATTTTAATTAATTTACTGAAACTTCAAAAAACGTGTTTTCGCTTTATCATTCTGGGGTATTGTGTGTGAATTGAATCCATTTTAAATTGAGTGTATTGTCACTGTACACACACATACATCGACATACTGTACATATACGTACATACACACATATACATGGGGTATTGCATGTAGAATTTTCAGAATTTCTTTTTATTTAATCCATTTTGGAATAAGGCTGTAACATAACAAAATGTGGAAAAAGTGTAGGGGTAGGGGTGTGAATACTTTCCGGATGCTATATATACACATCTATACTATAATCTATACTATAATTGTGTGGTTTGGCAACTTAACTGTACAACAAAAAAAGAGACTAGTCAGCATTCACAAAACAGCCATGGAAATTGTAGGTGAAAGAGACTATGTGATCCTAAATAAACTATATGAAAAAACTGTCCTGGACAAGGCTAATAAGATCATCGCAGACCCCCAACATCCGCTCTCCACAGAATACGAAGTTCTCCCCCTAGGTAGAAGGCTTCGCATGCCAAGATGTAATTATAAGCTCTTAGTCCGGGCCCACATACTCACACGCCTCCCGCCCAACCTGGATCCATACCAGTTCGCCTACAGAGCCCACAGGTCCACAGAGGACGCCATCGCGACGACTCTCCACGCCACTCTATCCCACTTGGAGAGGGGAAACAGCTACGCGAGACTGCTCTTTGTGGACTTCAGCTCCGCCTTCAACACCATCCTTCCAGACAGGCTAGTGACCAAACTACTAGACCTGGGTCTATCACACTCTATATGTGCATGGATCAAGGACTTCCTGACCGACCGCCCCCAGAGGGTGCGGGTGGGCCCCCACACCTCCACAGCCCTCAGACTCAGCACTGGGTCCCCCCAGGGCTGCGTGCTAAGCCCCATCCTCTACAACCTCTACACCTACGACTTCACCCCCGTCCACCCCAGCAACTCCATCGTAAAGTTTGCAGACGACACCACCGTGGTGGGATGCATCTCGGGGGGGGACGAGGCGGCGTACAGGGATGAGGTAGAGCAACTGAGCAAGCTGTGCAAGGTTAACAACCTGCTGCTGAACAAGTCAAAGACCCAGGAAATCATCGTAGACTTCAGGAGGAAAAAGTCCGAGATCCAGCCCCTGCTCATCGACGGAGAGAGCGTGGAGAGAGTCTCAACCCTCCGATTCCTGGGGGTGCACATGCAGGATGACCTGACCTGGAAGGACAACACAAAAGCCACCATCAAGAAGGCACAACAGCGGCTATACATCCTGAGAGTCCTCAGGAAGGAACACAGCAAGCAGGAGATACTGGTGACCTTCTACCGCGGCGCAGTGGAGAGCATCCTCACCTACGGCATCTGCAACTGGT
The DNA here is from genome assembly GCF_963989245.1 of Nansenia antarctica. Lineage (NCBI taxonomy): Eukaryota > Metazoa > Chordata > Actinopteri > Argentiniformes > Microstomatidae > Nansenia > Nansenia antarctica. The sequence continues at coordinate 37,444,375 of NC_137678.1, forward strand.
TCTCCAGCTGCACAACCGCGGAGAGAAATGCGCTACAGAGAGTCGTGAGAACAGCCCAGAAGATCACCGGCGCCCCCCTCCCCTCTCTGGAAGAGCTGTACAACACACGCTGTCTCAGGAAGGCCTCCAAGATCTCCAGGGACCCAACCCACCCTGGGTACGAACACTTTACCCGGCTGCCCTCGAAAAGGCGGTTCAGGACCATGGCCGCAAGGACAAACAGACTGAAGAACAGCTTCTACCCCAGGGCCGTCCAGGCCCTGAACACAGCAAAGACCTAGGTTCTGGGCCCTGGACAGTCTGGACGGATTGATGGCAGCTGCTGGACTGAAAAAATCTGGTGTAGTGCTGAGGCACAAATATGTACATTTCAAGCCTGCAAACTGCGACACTTTAAATAAATGTGCAATAACACTATGTGCAATATGACAACCCTAGTCGTCTATCTGTACAGTATAGTATAGTGGATAGTGTACATAGCCTTTATTTATGTAAACCAGCTCCTTCCCTTCTTGTGTTTTTTTTTTAAAGTGTTTTTTTAAGTTTTTTTTTTCTTTCCTAACACCAGGGGAGCCACCCCTCCTAAATTTCGTTGTTTGGTACCTGTACTGTAGCAATGACAATAAAGACCATTCATTCATTCATTCAAAACTATAATTTGTCCCATTCTCCATTAAACTAATCAATTCGCTCAAGCAGAAACGATGATTAGGACATGATCACCAGCACCTGCACTTTATCTTAGACACCACTTGAAGGGCCATGTGCAATATTCGAAAACACCACTTGAAGGGTTATGTCCAATATATATTTATACCAAATGATGCCATGTCCAGGTGGAAACTGCTGCCAATGTCACTCAATGTTTGTTGCTGTCCTGTTGTTTACTTTGCCTACTGTATGTTGTATGTATCGTCTCTGTTGCACTTGAAGCATGAAAGTACCATGCCCAAGACAAGTTTCCCCTCAGGGACAATAAAGTATAATCAATCAATCAATATATACACATCCATATACATATACACACATATATACACACATACACACATCAATACAGTATCTCCATTGAGTCATCGGTCCCAGACTTAACACTGCTGAGTGTCAGGTGGCAGGGTCCAGGCACGTGCACACTACTACGTGCACTTTCTCCAACCCATCCACCCTGTTACTGAAGTGTGACTGTGTATGACTCATATGACAACACACACCTCAGCACTGGAACTCACATGAATGTATTAGCAGTGCACTAGTAGCGCGCGCGTGTGTGTGTGTGTGTGTGTATATGTATGTATGTGTGTGTGTGTGTGTGTGTGTGCGCGTGTGTGTGTGTGTGTGTGCGTGTGTGTATATGTGTGTGTATATGTGTGTCTATGTGTGTGTGTGTGTGTGTGTGTGTGTGTCTGTGTGTGTGTGTCTGTGTGTGTCTATGTGTGTGTGTGTGTGTGTGTGTGTGTGTGTGTGTGTGTGTGGTCTCAGTGGTCTCTCTGTCCCCAGGTAAGGCCCATGGTTTACGGTACATCAGAGGAGCCGTGAAGAGAAAGGCTGCTATTCTTCGTAAGGCGTGTGCGTCTGCATCTATAACCTGCAAGCAGTCTTGGCCCCTCCCCTCTCTCTCCCCCCCGCCCCCCCCGTGCATCAGACTGCCCCCCCCCCTGCTGTTCTCTCCTCCAGAGCATTGACTTGTAGACCAGACACTGAAGTGAGCACACAAAGTTTCCCCAGAAACGTTAACAGTCTTTGACTGTGTGTGTGTTTGTGTGTGTGTGTGTGTCCGGAGGCGGAGCCTAATCCCACCGGACATGCCATCACTATGACGATGATAATCTGATCTGATCTCTGCCTCTGGATTCATATTCTGAATGATGACCTCAGCCTCATGTTCTGAATATTAATATTAGGATGGGGAAACTAGTTATAGATTATTATTATTATTATTATTATTATTATTATTATTATTATTATTATTTTAAAATATTTCAATCTGCCCTTCCGATGCATGTCTGAACTAGACTCTCTCTTCCTGTTTAAACATCCACAGCCTTTTGGGAAATAGGCGTGTGTCTTGTATGACCTTGATATGACCTTGATATGGCCTTGGTATGACCTTGGTATGACCTAAGCTGGCATGCTAGAATGCTAGCTGCTGGGTGGTGGTTCTATGCTAGCTGCTGTGTGGTGGTGATATGCTAGCTGCTGGGTGGTGGTGCTATGCTAGGGTCGTAGCTGCTGTGTGGTGATGCTATGCTAGCATGCTAGCTGCTGGGTGGTGGTGCTATGCTAGCTGCTGTGTGATGGTGCTATGCTAGCGTGTGGTGTGGTGATGCTATGCTAGCGTGGTAGCTGCTGGGTGGTGATGCTATGCTAGCGTGGTAGCTGCTGGGTGGTGATGCTATGCTAGCGTGGTAGCTGCTGGGTGGTGATGCTGTGCTAGCTGCTAGGTGGTGATGCTGTGCTAGCATGCTAGCTGCTGGGTGGTGATGCTATGCTAGCTGCTAGGTGGTGGTGCTATGCTAGCGTGCTAGCTGCTGGGTGGTGGTGCTATGCTAGCGACGTAGCTGCTGGGTGGTGGTGCTATGCTAGCGTGCTAGCTGCTGGGTGGTGATGCTGTGCATGCTATCCTGAACCTCCTTCCTGCAGAGAGATGACAACACTGGTCTGACCTTAAGCTCTATAGTTGTTCTGTAGTTGTTTTATGGTTGTTCTATAGTTGTTCTATGGTTGTTTAATGGTTTTTGTGTGGTTGTTTTATGGTTGTTTTAGACTGGGTTTTTTCTTGTGAGGGAGTCATAAGCAGCCATTCAGATAACTGGAGTGATACCCAATGGTGGGGTCAGACTAGCAACACAATTAACAGAATCAGAAACAGTAACATTGGATAGACTTAATCTCTCTCTCTCTCACTTTCTCCCTCCTCCCTCTCTCCTGTCCTGGTTGCCACAGCGACAGCAGTCTTCTCTGGGCTGCAACTTTAGAGAATGAACTAGTTCACTGACAGGAAGGAGGGGGAGAATATTATATATGTAACATGCCCAGCCTCAGGGAGGAAGGAGGGGGGGGGGGGGGGGGGGGGGGGGGAATATGATATATGTAACATGCCCAGCCTCAGGGAGGAAGGAGGGGGGGGGGGATATTATATATGTAACATTATGTCTATGGGGGTATTTGTAGTGTATAGTTGTAGTTGTACTGTATCGTGTTGTAAGTTATAGTTGCAGTGTAAAATGGTAGTTGTAGTTTATAGTTTATAGTCTTGTGGTGTAGTGAGTGTGTGTTGTAGTGTATAGTGGTAGTTGTATAGTGGTAGTTGTAGTTTATAGTAGTAATGTATAGTTGTAGTTTATTGTTGTAGTTTATAGTTTATAGTCGTGTTTTGTGGTGTAGTGAGTGTGTGTTGTAGTGTATAGTAGTAGTTGTAGTTTATATTAGTAGTATATAGTGATAATTGGCGTTCTGTGGTGTAGTGAGTGTGTGGTGCATGGCTGAGGTACTGTGAGGTGATGCCTGCTGCTGGGACCCTGCTCTAACGCCGGGTGCACACAGGGCCATTGCGTTGCACCGGAAGTCATTCATCTCAATGGGGCCGTTGCGTTGATCAGTTGCCTTGCTCTGCATTGCGTTTCTTGACCGTCAGGGTGCGGCAATCAGTCAAAAAATTTCAGCTTTTTGCGTTGCGTTGGATCCGGAAGTAAACTGGAAGTAGTTTCTTGCCCGGAGCTCTCGCCTCAGATTTTAAATCCTCAATTTTGGCCGCCATTGGCTAAAATCTGTAATTTGGCTCTACAAGTGTTAATATGTCATTTTATGAAGTTTTTATATGTTTTCAGGCGAGAAAGTAACCATATATATTCACAAAATGTGTCCAGTTTATCAAAATAACCCGTTTATATATCTGATCTGACGTTTTTTCCCCCCACTTCTGTGGGAAACTTCGCTAGCAACACGAGTAGAGTTGTTGCGTCTGCATCGCACGTTGAAGTAGGTCAAGTCCATCCCAACAGGTTGCGGCAGAACGACGCAACGCAATGGCCCTGTGTGCACCCAGCGTAAGGCTGCATGTGATTGGCTGGCCCTTTGTTTACCGTAGGATTTGGGGTGGGGGGGTGTGGCTTCAGCTCCAGCTCCTGATCGCCAGCCTGACTTACTATTGGACTGCTTCTCTCTTCAGTTATTATGAAGATGTGTTTATTAGAGTTTCTTAGAAACATGTGTTTGACGTACATCACATGCTGTTGGAGGTAGACATGGGAGGATGCTGGGCTCGCTGTAATGCATGGAATGGAATGGAATGGAATGGAATGGAATGGAATGGAATTGGAATGGTATCAAACATGTTTGATTTCTACCTCCATCAGCCTCCCCTGACTGTACTGGCAGCTCTCTATCTCTCTCTCTCGGTCTGTCTGTCTGTCTGTCTGTCTGTCTGTCTATCTGTCTCTCTGTCTGTCTGTCTCTCTGTCTGTCTGTCTATCTGTCTCTCTGTCTGTCTGTCTCTCTGTCTGTTTCTCTCTCTCTGTCTGTCTGTCTCTCTATCTGTCTGCCTGTCTGTCTGTCTCTCTCTGTCTGTCTGTCTGTCTGTCTGTCTCTCTATCTGTCTGTCTCTCTCTCTCACTCTGTCTCTCTGTCCGCCTGTCTCTCTGTCCGTCTCTCTCTCTGACTCTCTGTCTCTCGGTCTGTCT
>NC_137678.1:37454050-37459050 GCF_963989245.1 Nansenia antarctica
CTCCTCTACCGGACTGCAGTATTCACCGCCTCATCATTCCTGTCCCCCGGCTTTGTGTTGCTGACCGACCCGCTGCGCGCCGCTCTCAGACATCGCTGGCCTGGCTGTGCTGTGCCACTACCCCCGTCCCGGGAGGTAGCCACCACTCCCTCCCCGGTTCGGGGGTTGCCATCTCCGCAGGTGAGTGTCAGTCCTTCCCGGCCTTCACTCACTACTGCAGGTTTTGGTCGCTGGCATGGCACGGTTAGGCTGGCTGGCCGCGCGGGTTCAGTCCCAGGCTGGCAATACAGATGACAACAACAACAACAACACCACGCTGTCACTCTGGTCCACTGCCATGTTTACACAACTCACTGCCCACCAACTACTAGTCACTCCCAACCTATCCACTGAACTGCTCCCACCTGTACTCTGGTTTCATCTCCAACTTGGACTCACCCTCCTGCTGCTCCTATCGTTTTGCCCTGGACCCCCGCCCACCATACTCACCTATACTGCCACTGACCTTCACTCACTGAACCATAACCACCACCTCACTGCTGCTGCTGCCACCGCCGCCACCAAGGCAGGCATTCTCCGCCGCCGCCGCTACATCCACCGAGGCTCCCAGCAACATCGACACCGGACTCTACACCACCCTGAAGGCACAAACATCCCCTCATTCTGGACTAACTCTCGCTCACCTGTCATCACCCCACACCGCACCGCCGACCCCTCAAACCTCCGCTCTCTCCCTCCTGCTCCCCCATCCATCTCCCTTGCACTATTGAACACTCGCTCTCTCTCCAACAAATCCCCTGTCATATCTGAACTGATACTGGACAACAACCTGGACATACTTCTCCTCACTGAAACCTGGCAGCAACCCTCGGACTACTACTCACTCAACCAGGCCACCCCCCCTAATTACACCTACATCGCTAAACCCCGCCTCTCCAAGCGAGGGGGTGGTCTCGCTGCTCTCCACAAACTCACCCTAACTGTCACTGTACTGGACCTCAACCTCCCACCCATGTCATCCTTCGAATACCTCGCCTTTTCACTCCCCAACTCCATAACTGCACTCCTACTCTACCGCCCACCGAAGCCACACCCCTCTTTTCTGTCTGATCTCTCTGAACTCCTCACCATTGCCTCTTCCCTTTCTACCCGTCTCTTACTCACCGGTGACTTTAATATCCATGTCGACCAACCCAACTCCAACCTCACCTCTGATTTCCTCTCTCTCCTTGATTGTTTCCACCTCACCCAGCACATCAACTTCCCCACCCATGTAAAAGGCCACACACTCGACCTTGTCTGCTCTGCCTCCCTACCCATATCCAACCCCCACCCTCTTCCTTTCCCACTCTCTGACCACCACTGCATCCTCTTCTCTGCCCCCCTGCCCCTACCGCGCCACCCCATCAAACGCACCATCTCCTTCCGTAACATAAAATCTGTCAACCCACTCACTCTATCCCAGTCCATATCTTCTGCCCTGCCCACTGACTCCACTCCCACCAACCCGGAAGACTATGCCACCTTACTCAACTCCATTCTCTCTGACTCCCTTGACTCACTGGCCCCCTTGAAAACCATCACTGTCTCCTTCACCACCTCCTCCCCCTGGTACACCCCTGAACTACGCACCATGAAACAGACCGGCCGCCAACTTGAACGACTACACAATAGAACCCACCTCACTGTCCATGCCGAAGTCTACAAGCAACATATCTCCTCCTACCGTGACGCACTCCAAGCTGCCAAATCTGCCTACTACTCCACCCTCATCAACACCTCCAATCGAAACCCCCGCACCCTCTTCTCCACTGTCAAGACACTACTCCAACCCCCGGACAACAACACAACTTCCTCCCCTGACCTCTGCAACTCCTTTCTCCACGCCTTCAACAGCAAGATCTCCCACATCAATAGCTCACTGACTGCCTCCATCTCCAACTCCACCACCCCCGCCCCCCCTGCTGTCATCTTCCCCCCTCCTGACTACCCTCCCCCTACTCCTCTCACTACTTTCTCCCCTATTGACTCCTCCCTCATCACTACTATCATCACCGCCTCCAAAACAACCACCTGCTCCCTCGACCCTCTCCCTACCACCCTGACCAAGGCCTGCCTCCCTGCCCTCATCCCCCACCTCACTGCCCTCTTCAATCAGTCACTATCCCAAGGCCACGTTCCCTCAAGCTACAAACTTGCCGCTGTCACCCCCATTCTCAAAAAGCCCACTCTTGACCCAGCCAATCTCTCCAACTACCGCCCCATCTCCAACCTACCATTCCTCTCCAAAACCCTAGAGCGCGTTGTCGCTGCCCAACTTCACTCCCACCTCCAATCCAACAAACTGTATGAACCCCTTCAATCTGGCTTCCGCCCACATCACAGCACCGAAACAGCCCTGGTCAAAGTAATCAACGATCTCCTCACCTCTGCAGACTCAGGTGCCCTCAACATCCTAGTTCTACTAGACCTGAGCGCAGCCTTCGACACAGTGTCCCACTCCATCCTCCTTCAAAGGCTGCGCCAACTGGGTGTCGAGGGCACCGCCCTGGACTGGCTCACCTCCTACCTCACCAACAGACACCAGTTCATCTCCCTCTCCGGTCACACCTCCTCCTCCTCCTCTGTCACACAGGGGGTCCCACAAGGCTCAGTCCTCGGCCCCCTGCTCTTCCTCTGCTACACACTCCCCCTCGGTCACATCATCCGCCAATTCAACCTGGACTTCCACTGCTACGCTGATGACACACAGATTTACATCACCACAAACTCCACCCAGAACCCACCCCTCACTCACATCGAAACCTGCATCTCCGCAATAAAAACCTGGCTCACACACAACTTCCTCAAACTGAACAGTGAAAAGACCGAAGTCATCCTCATCGGCACCAAATCCACCCTCAATAAAACCGGACCCATCACACTCACCATTGACGACACTACCATCACCCCCTCCCCCCTGGCTCGCAACCTCGGCTTCATCCTGGACCCCACCCTCTCATTCGATCCCCACGTCAGTTCCATTGTCAAGACATCCTACTTCCACCTCCGAAACATTGCAAAAATCAGACACTGCCTCTCCCCCCCCGCTGCTGAATCCCTCATCCACGCCTTCATCTCCTCCCGCCTCGACTACTGCAACTCCCTACTCACCGGCATCACCTCCCGCTCCCTCCATAGACTCCAGATGGTCCAAAACTCTGCTGCACGCCTCCTCTCACACACCCGCTCCCGTGACCACATCACTCCTGTCCTCCACTCTCTCCACTGGCTCCCCATCAAAGAACGTATTCAATTCAAAGTCCTCATCCTCACATACAAAGCCCTCCATAGCCTGGCCCCCCCTTACCTGACTGACCTCCTTCTCCCCCACCGCCCTACCCGTACCCTCCGATCCTCATCCATTGTTCCCCTCACTGTCCCACCCTCAAAACTCAAAGGCTTCGGTCACCGTGCCTTTTCACGAGCCGCACCCCGCCTCTGGAACTCTCTCCCTCAACCACTCAGAGACTCACCCTCACTCCTCACTTTTAAATCCCACCTCAAAACCTACCTGTTCTCCCACGCCTACAGCCTCCCCTACCCCTAGCCATCTCCCCCATCCCTGCCACCCCCGCTGGACATGCATACAACCTTCCCCGTTCGTGTTCTATGTGCTCATGTTATCTGTTGCTTGTTGTTTCTGTGTTTTCCGTTCTTCCCATATTGTCAGCGTCTTTGAGCCTCGGAAAAGCGCTATATAAATCCAATGAATTATTATTATTATTATTATTAGTCTCTCTCCCAGGTACTGGAACTCTCAGTAACCTGGTGTATTGTGGGTATTGTAGTCTGTGGCTGACTGTAGTCTCTCTCTCTCAGGTACTGGAACTCTCTCAGTAACCTGGTGTATTGTGGGTATTGTAGTCTGTGGCTGACTGTAGTCTCTCTCTCAGGTACTGGAACTCTCTCAGTAACCTGGTGTATTGTGGGTATTGTAGTCTGTGGCTGACTGTAGTCTCTCTCTCAGGTACTGGAACTCTCAGTAACCTGTTGTATTGTGGGTATTGTAGTCTGTGGCTGACTGTAGTCTCTCTCTCAGGTACTGGAACTCTCTCAGTAACCTGGTGTATTGTGGGTATTGTAGTCTGTGGCTGACTGTAGTCTCTCTCTCAGGTACTGGAACTCTCAGTAACCTGTTGTATTGTGGGTATTGTAGTCTGTGGCTGACTGTAGTCTCTCTCTCAGGTACTGGAACTCTCTCATAGGGCTTACACACCGGCAGTTCCGAACGCCGGTTCGCGTTTGCGTTCGGAAACCACCGAACGTTGGCGCTGTCTGGCGAACGAGCCCGCGTTCATACCAGTGTATCGTTCGCCAGACAGCGCCAACGTTCGGAGGTTTCCGAACGCGAACGCGAACCGGCGTTCGGAACTGCCGGTGTGAAAGCCCTATCAGTAACCTGGCGTATTGTGGGTATTGTAGTCTGTGGCTGACTGTAGTCTCTCTCTCTCAGGTACTGGAACTCTCTCAGTAACCTGGTGTATTGTGGGTATTGTAGTCTGTGGCTGACTGTAGTCTCTCTCTCTCAGGTACTGGAACTCTCTCAGTAACCTGGTGTATTGTGGGTATTGTAGTCTGTGGCTGACTGTAGTCTCTCTCTCAGGTACTGGAACTCTCTCAGTAACCTGGTGGCGTCTCTGCTGAACTCGGTGCGCTCCATCGCCTCCCTGCTGCTGTTGCTCTTCCTCTTCATCATCATCTTCTCCCTGCTCGGCATGCAGCTGTTCGGGGGGAAGTTCAACTTCGACGAGACGCGACGCAGCACCTTCGACAACTTCCCTCAGTCACTGCTCACCGTGTTCCAGGTAACGAAACACAAGACTCTACTGTTCTCTTCTGTACTCTACTGTACTCTACTGTTCTCTTCTGTACTCTACTGTACTCTACTCTACTGTACTGTACTGTACTCCACTGTACTGTACTGTACTGTACTCTACTCTACTCTAATCTACTGTTCT
>NC_137678.1:37469050-37476550 GCF_963989245.1 Nansenia antarctica
GCAGCACCATGGCCAGACCTCTTCCTTTAACGATGCCATGAACATCCTGAACATGCTCTTCACCGGTCTCTTCACCGTTGAGATGATCCTCAAACTCATCGCCTTCAAACCACGGGTATGTGTCTGCCCCCCCCCCCCCCCCCCACACACAAAACACACACACACGCTGCCCCCCCTCTCCTCTGAGAAGTGTGTGTTTTCTTCCATACCAGTCTTTCCTCTCTGCTGTGTATAAAACTCTTAACTCCTAAATGGGTTTTTAATCTGAATCATCATTTACATATTTGGATGACAAAGCATTTGATGAGCCAATTATACACAAAACACTTTCTATTGTGCTTATTGCTCAGTGATTTCTACAACGGTAAACAAACTAATGTTGGATACAGAAGAGCCGGTATCCATAGCTTTGCTATCTCGTGGGTGTGGGAGTCTGTTGTTTCTTCTTTAACCTGTTGCTTGGTAACCTCATGAGTTTCAGTGGACCAGAAAAATCTTTATTGTTCCACTGCTGGATGACACAGATAACAGTTAAAGACGAGAGTTTAGCCTCAGCAGTCAGAACGACCTCTACGGCGTCCCGCCCGTCTAAACAGGAGCAGATGGAGTCTCTGTGGTTGCCGTGTCAACACTCCTATCGGCACAACTAACACCCCGTTACTAAGCAACAAGGAGCAGGACGAAGCATCTGTTGTGATGGTTGTCTGTCGCGGGTCAACGTTATCGACCAGGATTGGGGTCAATCAAATTTCAGTTCAGTCAATTCAGATCAAACATCAAACGTTTGATATAAAAGGGAAAAAAGTGTATGACTCCCATCTCCCACAACTTATTGAGGAATCATTGATGCCACATTGGCATGAATTAAAGTGCAGTTTAAATGTACTTCCTGAATTTGAGTGAATTGTAATTCATCTGACCCTGCTCCCTGCTGTACATTTAAGTTCATGACATCATCTCACATCTGATAGGGGAGGCTGCTTTTAGATTAAATGTAGATTATATTCAACTTTATTGTCATCGCAGAGTACAAGTACTATAGCCTACAACAAAATGCAGTTTAGCATCCAACCAAAAGGAGGTAGACATCGGAGGATGGGCCCATTGTAATGCAAGGAATGAAATGAGAACACATGTTTGATACTATTCCTCATATCTATTCCATGCATTACAAGAGCTACCTCCACCAGCCTCCCCTAATATCTTATGATAAAACCACTGCTGCAAATCCCTCTGGGTTTAAAATCTAAATCCTAGTTTGGTTGTGTTAAGTGAACTATCTAACTAACTAGCTGGCTAACTAACTAACTAACTATCTAACTACCTAGTTAACTAACTATCTAACTAACTTACTAACTGTATAGCTAGCTAACTAACTAACTAACTAACTAACTAACTAACTAACTAACTAACTAACTAACTAACTAACTAACTAACGGTATAGCTAGCTAACTAACTATAACTGTATAGCTAGCTAGATAGCTAACTAACTAACTAACTAACTAACTAACTAACTAACTAACGGTATAGCTAGCTAACTAACTATAACTGTATAGCTAGCTAGATAGCTAACTAACTAACTAACTAACTAGCAATCTAGAACCAGTCATAACCAGTCTGGTTATAACCATCAGAACATATCAGAACATGTCAGAATCAGTCTACAACCCATCAGAACACGTCAGAAACAGACTCAGAACCAGTCTAGAACCAGTGCAGAACCAGTCTCTAACCACTGCAGAACCCGTCATACGCATGTTTACACACAGCCCGTCTCTGAAGGAGACCCAGAGGGTTCTGCAAGCTGTGGCTGGTTGATTATTCAATGTCCAACTTTATTAATACTCGTTCCTGCGAACAGCCAGGCTATCATCATCATCATCATCATCATCATCATCATATTAATGATTACATCTCTTTGTAGGTGGAAACCTGGCCTGCCTCCGTCTGTGTTTGATTATGTTCTGTTGTATCCAATATGATGTGATTAATACAATATGATGCTGTGTTTAATACAATATGATGGTGTGTTTATGATGTGTTTTATATAACATGATGATGTTTTACAAAATGTTGTGATGTGTTTTATACAACATTATGATGCGTTTTATGCAACATTATGATGTTTTATACAAAGTTGTGATGTGTGTTATACAACACTAATAGCTGTGGAGTGCTTTGAAAGACTTGTGAAGTAGTGACAGGTATATAAATGGTTAATGCCATTGACCTCACACACTCTCTCTCTCTCCCTCACACACTCTCACTCTCTCTCCCTCACACTCTCTCTTCCTCACACACTCTCTCTCCCTCACACTCTCTCTCTCTCTCTCCCTCACACACTTTCTCTCCAGCCTTTCTGCGGGGTGATTTAGAACAGCGTATATTGTTTATGTTTTGGGGGAGTTAATGGGACCCGTGAGAGTATTTATAGTACGGTCAGTATCTATAGTGATCAAGCACCTCACACTACAACCAACTCTCCCATCATACTAAGCAACATACCCCCCACCCTCTCCAGTGTGGTCATACCCCCCCCCCCCCCCCTTCCCTCCAACCCCCCCTCCCACTAAGACAGCAGCATTATCCTTGGCTTGCCATTAGTTAAATGAGGTCTGGTTCCTGTGCGTCTTTGCCTACCTGTGTGGTTGTGGCGTCCTCTAGTGGTAGTCAGAGGACCTGCAGAGTGTCTGTCCAGCTGGCTGGAGAGAGCCTGTCCCCAACCTAACCACATCACAGATCTGGGGGGTATTCCATCAACGTTGCTAAAGGGAAAACCAGGCTTATTTTGATAAAATATATATTTTTTATAAATCTAGCAAAATAAGCCTGGATTTTTCTCTAGCAACGTTGATGGAATACCCCCCTGTCCCCAACATACCCACATCACAGCTGTAACCCAAACGCATTCCCCTAATATGAAGCTCTAATCTGAGGCTCTAATCTGAAGAAGTAATCTGAAACTGTAATCTGAAACTGTAATCTGAAACTGTAATCTGAAACTGTAATCTGAAGCTGTAATCCGAGCCTCTAATATGAAGCTGTAATCTGAAACTCTAATCTGAAGCTCTGATCTGAAGTTAGATGGTGATGACGTTTTGATGTGTTGCTGTATTGACATTGAGGCTGAAAGGAGATTATCGCCACAGTAAAAATTAGCCGTCCTCCTAAACCGAGCATAGCTCTGTTCCTGTTTAATAATACCTGTCTAACTTGCCTCTCTTACCCCCCCTCCCCTCCACCTGCCCCCCCCCCATCCTGTGTAGGGTTACTTTAGTGATCCTTGGAATGTTTTTGACTTCCTCATCGTAATTGGCAGCATAATAGACGTCATTCTGAGTGAGATCAACGTAAGTACATCGCCACCTCTCTCAGCACTCAGCTGTCTCTCTCTCTCTCTCTCTCTCTCTCTCTCTCTCTCTCTCTCTCTCTCTCTCTCTCCCTCTCTCCCTCCCTTTCTTTTACTTTACTTTACTTTACTACCATCCCTCTTTCTCTTCCTCCTCTTTTCTTTTCCCTTCCTCTCGTTTGTAGCTATCTTGTCCTCCACCGTGCTCTGGTGTTGTTTCTACCCTCCCCCCTCCTACTCCTCCTCCTCCTCTCTCTCCACCTCCTCCTCCATCCTTAAGTTCAAGACGGCCACTGCCATTCAGGTTCCGACCACGTGAAGAACACGGTACTTCCTGGTTCATGGAACAGCAGGTCAGGGTTCTAGAACAGCAGGGTTCTAGGTGCATTGAGGGTTCTCATGGTCAGGGCCCCAAAAACCAGAGCAAGGCAGATGGTGACCTGTCGTGTAGCACCTCTCTCTGACTAACATTCACTAACTAACCAACAAGCCCACGCCCTTTTGATTTACAATTGGTTGTTGTTGTTGTTGTTGTTGTTGTTTATTCTTGTTTTCCCACACGGACAAGCATGACTGGTCGCCGCTACTCTCCATCATCTCTTGGATTTCGCTCCTTCATTTTACGTCACGTTTTTTCCCCCAAAAAAACACTGTCATTTAATTTAGTAGGACTTCCTTCCCTCCCTCCTCTCAGTGTTCATGTATAACTGTTGTTTTTTCTTTCTTATTTTTCTCTTCTCTCCTTTTGTTTGTTTTTTCATTTTGTTTTTTATTTTTGTTTCTGTTTGTTGTCGTTGTCATTGTTGTTGTTGTTTTGTTGTTGTTGTTGTTGTTGTCACTCAACGCAGCATTATTTTGTTGATGCATGGAACACGTTTGACGCCCTGATAGTAGTGGGCAGCGTGGTTGACATAGCGATCACAGAGGTCAACGTAAGTAGAACACCTTACCTGCCTGCTCCTCCCACCGCCCCCCCCACCCCCACACCACCACCACCACCTCGGCCACGTTCGTAAATTAGCTCTGAGAGCGCCGGAGCATCCAAGTGACTGCCTCTTGTCCAATCAAATTACTTGGTCCCTTTATTTGATTGGACAAGAGGCAGCCACGTGGACGCTCCGGCGTTCTCAGAGCTAATTTACGAACGCGGCCCTCACCTGCTCTGAGCATCAATAGACCCTCTTATTGCATCCTCTCAGCTGGTTGTGGTTCGCTCTTCTTTATTTACCCGTTTAATATTCCCTCCATCCTCTGCTGTGGGGTGTTGTGAATCGAGGCATGAATTCACTGTTATAGCATGAGAGAGCACAGGGGGGTGTTCCATTAACGTCGCTAAAGGAAAATCCCTGGCTTATTTTTTTTAAATCCCGCGAGTTATCAAATTAAGCCTGGAATTTTAAGTCTCGTGAGACTCATCAACAATAAGCCTGGATTTTCCTTTAGCAACGTTGATGGAGTACCCCCCAGGGGTCATATTACAGTCTCACTGTATAGCATGAGAGAGCACAAGGGTCATATTACAGTCTCAGAAATAGATATTTTAAACAATTTGTTACGTACATGCCTTAAGGTACAGTATGTACAGATTGTCAATGTATTTCTGAGTACTGTCCAGATTTTAAGGATTGTCTCCTGTGATGACGATTGTCTATAAGACCTGAACAAAATGGGGAAATCGACATGAATATTGAAATCATGTGTTTCAGCTAGTAGATCTGTAGACAGTGTGGATTGTCCACATCCCTGTGAAACACAAATAGCAGTAAAGCAAAGTTAATGTAATTGATACCAATATAACATTACATTATAATTGATTAAAGTACATTGCTGAATTGATACATTAATACATTGATACATTATGTATGAAAACATCTGCTCGAAGGTCTGAGGTTCGATTCATAAACCTTTCAACTCTCTGGTGTAGCATAGCACAGCATAACATAACATAGCACAGTATAGCATAGCATAGCCACCACCACTGTAGTATGATGCCATCGTAGTAGTAGTAGTCAAAACAGTCATACAAGCAGCAGAAACAGTAGTGTAGTAGTAGTAGTAGTATTATTATTATTATTATTATTAGTAGTAGTAGTAGTAGCAGCAGAAGTAGTAGCAGTAGTAGTAATAGTAGTAGCAGAAGTAGTAGTAGTAGTAGTGTAGTAGTTGTATAGTAGTAGTAGTAGTAGCAGTAGTAGTTGTATAGTAGTAGTAGTAGTAGTAGTAGTAGTAGTAGTAGTAGTAGTAGTAGTGGTAGTAGCAGTAGTAGTAGTAGTAGTAGCAGCAGTAGTAGTAGTGGTAATAGTGGTAGTAGTAGTAGTAGTAGTAGTAGTAGTAGTAGTAGTAGTAGTAGTAGTAGTAGTAGTAGTAGTAGTAGTAGTAGTAGTAGTAGTAGTGAAGTAGTAGTAGTAGTAGTGGGGTAGTAGTGGTAGTATAGTAGTAATGAAGCTCTGTGAGATGTTGAAGGTATTTATGACATCAGACCACACACGTTAAATATATATACAACTATGTAAATATGGTCCATAGATGTATTTAACCCCCCTCAAACAGCCACCCTTTCCTATACAGTCCACTGACTCTGTACTGCCTCTGCGTTTGGTTTGGTTTGGCTTGGTTTGGTTTGACTTGGTTTGGTTTGACTTGGTTTGATTTGGCTTGGTTTTAGTTGGTTTGGTTTGGTATGGTTTGGTTTCATCTCTCTAATGTCTAACGGATAGGCATGTCCATACGCTAGTGGTCTTAGATGGATGGTGATGATGAGCACTGTTCTTGCATTGAATTTGAGTTGCCATTTTTCCCATAAACTTTCTGCACGTTTTAGCTCATAAGAACCATGATTAGTCGCCAAAGCTACTTCAAGACACTCACTGTTTCGCCTTTCTGGAAGTGAGTGTCTAATGGCTTAGAAGGGAACCTGGTCTCCTTGAGCTAGCCAATCAGAAGCCTTACCTCCCCCATCCTATCCTAGGGTACCACCTCCCTGGCTTCTTTAAAACGTTTTTTACTTTTTACTTTTTACTTTCTCTCTTTCCACCTCTTTGGTTTGACTCTGGTTCGATTCATCAGAGCATTCTGTAGCGAGAAGCTGACTAGAGGTGTTTGCTGTCGGCAGTGTCTTGCAGGCGATGCCACATTGCATTTGACTCCCCCCTGAATGCCCCCCCCCCCTCTTCTCTCTCACCCTTCTCTCTCTGAGACTCCTCTACTGCACTTTGCTCTTTATATGGATGTTGATTTCTCTCTCTCTTCTCATTGGTTGATGTTGATTTCTCTCTCTCTTCTCATTGGTTGGTGTTGATTTCTCTCTCTCTTCTCATTGGTTGGTGTTGATTTCTCTCTCTCTTCTTATTGGTTCGTGGTGCTCTTGCTCACCTGAAATGCAAGCTGGGTAACCTGGGTCTCCTGATGATAGGCTCTTTACCAATTACCGTGACAGACATGATAAAAAGGAAGCTAGTCTCTCTGAGATGGTGGTCTGTTACGGCCAAGGGGCTGTATACTTATACTGTATACTTATACTGATTATACTTGTTATAATCAGCTGACAGGAAGTCAAGGTAAGTTAAAATTACAAAGGACACACAAGGTCTCTGAACCACCTCCTAACCTGCCGTAACCGTGGAGACGGTGGAACGTTTTAGAAGGGTGAGACTGTAGGTATTGATACTGTAGATATTGATACTGTAGATATCAATACTGTAGGTATTGATACTGTAGATATTGATACTGTAAATATGACTGTAGATATTGATACTGTAGATATGACTGTAGATATTGATACTGTAGATATTGATACTGTAGATATGACTGTAGATATTGATACTGTAGATATGACTGTAGATATTCATACTGTAAATATTGATCCTGTAGGTATTGATACTGTAAATATTGATACTGTAGATATGACTAGATATTGATACTGTAGATATGACTAGATATTGATACTGTAGATATGACTGTAGATATTGATACTGTAGGTATTGATACTGTAGATATGACTGTAGATATTGATACTGTAGATATTGATACTGTAAATATTGATCCTGTAGATATGACTAGATATTGATACTGTAGGTATTGATCCTGTAGGTATTGATACTGTAGATATTGATACTGTAGATATGACTAGATATTGATACTGTAGATATGAC
>NC_137678.1:37481550-37494050 GCF_963989245.1 Nansenia antarctica
TATAGATGGTGTAGCATGTGTATAAAGGTGATTTCTAGGTTTCTGTAGATATGCTGTGTGAGTCGCTGCCCCCTTGTGGCCAGGGAGGGCAGGACCTCTGTGTCTCCGTCGCCGTAGAAACAGCGCTAACAGCCCCGCTGCCGATCCTTAACTCTGTTTCTATGGTCTTTCAGTCTCGCGTCGAATGATTGGCTGTGTGTATTTTTTTTTGGTGCCTTGCCATTGGCTGTGGTGTTGACCAGTCACTGATGTCCCTCTCCCCCTAGGCCCTCCCCTACGTAGCGCTGCTCATAGTGATGCTGTTCTTCATCTACGCCGTCATTGGCATGCAGGTAAGACCCCATCCCTCCACCCCTCTCTCTTTCTCTCCTTCTCTCCTTTCCCCCCCGGACACTACCTTGGTCCTCTCTCTCTCCTCCTCCTCCTCCTCCCTCTCTCCTTCTCTCCTATAGCCAGTCCTCTGCTGTCCGTCCGTCCATCCGTCCGTCCGTCCGTCCGCCAGTCAGTCCGTCTGTGTGTCAGTCCTGAGGTCTGTCCTCCTTTCATCCTTTCATCCTCCCATCTGTTATCTAATATCTGTCTTTCCACCAGGGGAGGCTGGTGGAGGTAGAGACTGGAGGACGGGCTCATTGTAGTGCATGGAATGGAATGAGGAATGGCATCAAACCTGTGTGTGTCGACCTCCAGCAGCCTCCAGCAGCCCCTAGCAGTCTCTAGCAGCATCCAGTAGCCTCTAGCAGCCCCATAGCAGCCTCTAGCAGCCTCCAGCAGCCTCTAGCAGCCTCTAGAAGCCTCCAGCAGCCTCTAGAAGCCCCCAACAGCCTCCAGCAGCCTCCAGCAGCCTCTAGAAGCCTCTAGAAGCCTCCAGCAGCCTCTAGCAGCCTCCAGCAGCCTCTAGCAGACCCATAGCAGCCTCTAGCAGCCTCCAGCAGCCTCTATCAGCCTCCAGCAGCCTCTAACAGCCTCCAGCAGCCCCTAGCAGCCTCTAGCAGCCTCCAGCAGCTTCCAGCAGCCTCTAGCAGCCTCCAGCAGCCTCCAGCAGCTTCCAGCAGCCTCCAGCAGCCTCTAGCAGCCTCTATCAGCCTCCAGCAGCCTCTAGCAGCCTCTAACAGCCTCCAGCAGCCTCTAGCAGCCTCTAACAGCCTCCAGCAGCCTCTAGCAGCCTCTAGCAGCCTCTATCAGCCTCCAGCAGCCTCCAACAGCCTCTAGCAGCCTCTAGCAGCCTCCAGCAGCCTCCAACAGCCTCTAGCAGCCTCTAACAGCCTCTAACAGCCTCCAGCAGCCTCTAGCAGCCTCCAGCACCTTCCAGCAGCCTCTAGCAGCCTCCAGCAGCCTCTAACAGCCTCCAGCAGCCTCCAACAGCCTCCAGCAGCCTCCAACAGCCTCCAGCAGCCTCTAGCAGCCTCTAGCAGCCTCCAGCAGCCTCTAGCAGCCTCTATCAGCCTCCAGCAGCCTCCAGCAGCCTCTAGCAACCTCCAACAGCCTCCAGCAGCCTCCCTTCCGCCTCTCCTCGACACAGATTAATCAAAGTCCTAAACTTAATCGCAGGTCTAGTTGGGGACATTCAGGCTTAATCTAGGACTGGGGAACTGTGCCATTGTTGTGTGTGTGTGTGCACGTGTGTATGTGGGGCTGTGCACCATGTTGACTGTGAGCCAATCAGAGCCCTGCCGTGTTGACTGCGAGCCAATCAGAGCCCTGCCCCCCCCCCCCCTGCAGATGTTCGGTAAGATCGCTCTGAGAGACAACAGTCAGATCAACAGGAACAACAACTTCCAGACCTTCCCCCAGGCCGTGCTGCTGCTGTTCAGGTGAGACTCTCCCCTCCTCCTCTTTCTTCTCCTCCTCCTCCTCCCTCTCTCCTTTCTTTATCTCCTTTCTCCTCCTCCTCCTCCCTCTCCTCTCCTTTATGTATCTCCTTTCTCCGCCTCCTTTCTCCTCCTCCTCCTCCTCCTCCTCCCTCTCCTTTATTTATCTCCTTTCTCCTCCTCCTCCTCCCTCTCCTTTATTTATATCTGTAAGAGTCTCTAGGCACAGAGGGAGGTCGACACAGAGGAACAGTTGCAGAATATGTATTTATTGGCTACAGCACGGCTCAGCAACGTCACTGACGTTCTGAGCTCGTCGTTCAAAATAATAAATAATAAGTCCAGCGTTTGGCCGTCACTGCCATCACGCCCGCTGCGTCCCCTTTCGGGACTTGGTCCGCTGCCCGTCTCTCGGCGACACGCCCCCTTCTCGGGACCCGTTCGCTCCTCGGCAGAGCTCTCTCGCTCTCTCCGCTGCTTCCCCTTTCGGGACTTGTTCAGCCGCCTGGCTCTTTGCACCACACCCCCTTCCGGGATCTCGCTGGTCCTCACCACAGCTCTCTCTCTCTCTCTCTCTCTCTCTCTCTCGGTCTGACAGGTTCTCCCTGTGTGGTCCGCTCTCGCGATCGGTTTTCTCCGCCTCCTCCACTCTCCCGAGGGAACAAACACACACAGGTTAAATAGACCAGTGGGATAACGAGTCTGATCACTGACACCTGTCCGCAATCAGCTCATCATCCCCCCTCTAGCGACAGTCTGGCACCCTCTGCAGGCCAGAACGCGCCATGCTCCCCACAATATCCTTTCTCCTCCTCCTCCTCCTCCAACTCCTCCTCCTCCCTCTCCTTTATTTATCTCCTTTCTCCTCCTCCTCCTCCTCCCTCTCTATTCACAGAGACACCAGATGGACACTTCCTGGGTGTAGCCTAGGTAGTGATGACATCATCGACCCACCCCTGCCCGATCCTGTTCTGTAGCATTCTAGTGTGTGTGTGTGTGTGTGTGTACTGTTGTGTTTGACTCCTGTTTGTGTGTGTGTGTGCGTGTGTCTGTGTGTGTGTGTGTGTGTGTGTGTGTATCTGTGTGTGTGCGTGTCTGTGTGTGTCTGTGTGTGTCGGTGTGTGTCTGTGCGTGTGTTGGTGCGTGTGTGTGTGTGCGTGTGTGTGTGCGCGCGTGTGTGTGTGTCAGGTGTGCCACCGGGGAGGCGTGGCAGGAGATCATGTTGGCGTGCGTGCCCCTGCGTCCGTGTGAGAAGGGCTCGGAGGACGAGCCGCCCGGGGAGGATTGTGGGAGCCAGTTCGCCATCATCTACTTTGTCAGCTTCTACATGCTGTGTGCCTTCCTGGTGAGTACGGCGTGGCGGAGGGACAAACCTAACCGTCCAATCATCAACTCAGTCAGTCACGTTTATTTGTATAGCACTTTCTTACATGGATGAATGTCAAAGTGCTTCACAACAACAATAGTAAATTATGAATACAACACAAACAACATGATGCAACACCAAACCCCCGATGCCCCGCCCCCTACCCGCCCTTACCTGACCTGGCTGTCCATTGGGTAACTGGCGTGTTGCCACGGCTACCTGTCCACAGATCATCAACCTGTTTGTGGCGGTCATCATGGACAACTTTGACTACCTGACGCGTGACTGGTCGATCCTGGGGCCGCATCACCTGGATGAGTTCAAGAGGATCTGGGCGGAATACGACCCCGAGGCCAAGTCAGTCTCTCCCTCCCTCCCTCCCTCTCTCTCTCTCTCCCTCTCTCCCTCCCTCCCTCTCTCTCCCTCTCTTTGTCTCTCTCTCTCCCTCTCTCTCTCATTCTCTCTCTCCCACTCTCTCTGTCTCTCTCTCTGTCTCTCTCAATCTCTCTCTCCCTCTCTATCTCTCCCAACTCTCTCTCTCCCTCCCTCTCTCTCTCTGTCTATCTATTTCTCTCTGTCTCTCTCTGTCTCTCTCTCTCTGTCTTTCTCTGTCTCTCTCCCTCTCTGTCTCTCTCCCTCACTCTCTCGGTCAGTTTCTCTCTCCCTCTGTCTCTCTCTGTCAGTCTCTCTCTCCCTCTCTCTCTCTCTCTCTCTCTCTCTCTGTCACTCTCTCTCCCTCTCTCTCTCTCTCTCTTCTCTCTGTCAGTCTCTCTCTCCCTCTCTCTCTCTCTCAGTCTCTTTCCCTCTCCCTCCCTCTCTGTCTCTCTCCCTCTTTCTCTGTCAGTCTCTCTCTCTCTCTCCCTCTCTCTCTCTGTCAGTCTCTCTCTCCCTCTCTCTCTGTCAGTCTCTCTCTCCCTCTCTATCTCTCTCTCTCTCTGTCAGTCTCTCTCTCCCTCTCTCTCTCTCAGTCTCTCTCTCCCCACTCTCTCTCGCTCTCTCTCTCTCAGCCTCACCCCTTCCTAATCTTCCTCCCTCCCTACTCTGTCTAGTTGAGGTCTGTCAGTTCTAACACTGTGTCTGTGTGCGTGTGTGTGTGTGTGTGTGTGTGTGTGTGTGTGTGTGTGTGTGCGTGTGTGTGTGTGTGTGTGTGTGTTCTCTCCAGGGGGAGGATCAAGCACCTGGATGTGGTGACTCTGCTGCGCAGGATCCAGCCTCCCCTGGGCTTCGGCAAGCTCTGCCCCCATCGCGTGGCCTGCAAGGTGTGTGTGTGTGTGTGTGTGTGTGTGTGTGTGTGTGTGTGTGTCATGTCCAAACCGCATCAAAGACTCCAGCACCTTCAACCATCCCTCCAAACCTGCTTTTTAAATCTCTAACTATTGTTCTTGATGTTTTTCCTGACTGTGCGTGTGTTTGGACTGTTGTCTGCAGCGCCTGGTGTCCATGAACATGCCCCTGAACAGCGACGGCACAGTGATGTTCAACGCTACGCTGTTCGCCCTGGTGAGGACGGCGCTGCGCATCAAGACGGAGGGCAACCTGGAGCAGGCCAACGAGGAGCTGAGGGCCATCGTCAAGAAGATCTGGAAGAGAACCAGCATGAAACTGCTGGACCAGGTGGTGCCCCCTGCTGGAGGTTAGTGGTGTAGATGAGAGGGTGTGTGTGTGTGTGTGTGTGTGTGTGTGTGTGTGTGTGTGTGTGTGTGTGTGTGTGTGTGTGTGTGTGTGTGTGTGTGTGTGTGAGTGAGATAACGGTTCTCCAAAGGTTAGTCCAATAAGAAGCCTTCCGGATGGTTCTGTGTACAGTAGACGTTGTAGGAAGGCATAAACTGTGTGTGTGTGTGTGTGTGTGTGTGTGTGTGTGTGTCTGTGTGTCATCATGAAACTAGAAGCAGTCAGACAAATAGCCCTGGTCAAGGTTCAGCATCTGTTTTCTAATGTACACATTCCACGCAAGTCTCTACGTGAAATGAACGATAAGACCGTACTTTTGTTTAGAAAATGGACTGGACTGAACACTCATACCACACGTGACATAATATTCCACAGCAAACAGGAGGGCGGACTCGGAGTTCCTAACTTTGAGTGGACTTATTTTGCCACCAAACTCAGCCATCTCTTGAACATGCTGAACAGTGACGACCAGTGTGTGAGGGAGATGGCTAGAGCCTCACTGTTCTTGGACTTACGGAGACGCAAGGTCCGCTTGGCGCGTCCATCAGAGTCTAGTTTCCTGGGATTTAAGAGGAAAGCCAGTGGAAAGTTGGACACTCGCTCCTCAGGATTCGGAGTGTGGTCTGACTGGCCAGACCTCAACGATCTCTGCGGCTGGAATAACGTGGCCCGGGAGTGGGTGGGGTCGAACTCAGAGGCGGTGGCTGTCTCTGAGGAGATCATCACTGACCCCAGCATCTCTGTGAGGGCAACCGTTAACATCTGTGGCACAGATCATCTTCTCCCACCAATCAATACCCAGGGACACCTCATGATGGCGCTACAACAAAGACAACGAAAGCACTGGACTAAACTGAAATTGCAAGGGAAGCTGGCATGTCTCCCTGCTGCTGATCACTCTGTCTCTCACGCAGTGTTCAAAAGTGTAACTCTTGATGAGTGTATTGTCACCTTCACTTTAAAAACTAGGCTGCAGGTTTTACCAACAAAGCTTAACCTCTCCATCTGGCTTCCTGACAGTCATAGCCCACACTGCATACATCACAGTCACGAGCAGATAACTGAAACCCTGCCCCACATCTTGAATGGTTGTCATGCATATAAAGGGCTCTACATATGTAGGCATGATCGAATTGTGGATCTGATTTCAGAGGGTGTCATTTCCATATTCAGGCCTACCGCAACGCTGTACAAGCACTCCACTGTAAAGCCTAGCATGTTCAGTCTGTGTAGTGACGATTCAGAAGTGTTCTCTAATATTTCATCAAACACCCCCGATGCTGTAAATGAAAATCACAGAGAGGTGCTTGTTCTAGAAGTTGGCTGCACCTTTGACCATAGCCTAGAGGAAGCCTTTTCAACCAAGATATTGAAATACCAACAGCTGGAGCAGGCCATATCACAACTGGGTTACAGATGTAAACTTTTAGTTTTCATATTTGGCAGCCTGGGCCATGTTCATAAGTTTGTTGTTAGAGGCCTTCAAATGGCTGGTCTATCTAAGAGAAGGGCCAAACAGTTAGCAAAGTATTGCTCAGTATCTGCTATTATTGGTAACCGCTCAATATGGAGAAGGCGGTGCTTTGCCTGTTTTACAGTATTGATACTGTATCAGTCAAAATCCACTGTAATCATAATTTAGTGTGAATAACATACTGTGTTGTAGGCATAACTGGTTGTTGGCTCAGCACTACTGTAACTTTTTCATAAAGTTGAGATTCATAATGTCAAAATGCACTGATAGTATTTATGTCCTTTAGATATTGTACATGTATGTGGACATGAATAAAGCATTTAAAATGTGTTCCAGATGACGAGGTGACTGTGGGGAAGTTCTACGCTACGTTCCTGATCCAGGAATACTTCCGGAAATTTAAGAAGCGTAAGGAGCAGGGGCTGGTGGCCAAGGTGGCCCCCAAGACCGCCCTCTCTCTGCAGGTCAGACCACACACACACACACACACACACACACACCATCTAGGTTCACAGTAAAACATGACATCAAAGAAGTAGAAATGTATGTATCAACGGTCATTCAGATAGTCCTGGATATGTAGAACCGGCTTCAACACACCAACACACACACACCCACACCCACAGCCACACCCACACCCACACACATTGTAGTTACGACAGCGAATGGTCCTTATTTCTTGTGTGTGTGCATGTGTGTGTGTGTGTGTGTGTGTGTGTGTGTGTGTGTGTGTGTGTGTGTGTGCGCGTGCGTCTTCCTCTGTGTGTGTATTTGCCTGTGTGAATGTGTTTGTGCATGCGTGTGTGTGTGTGTGTGTGTGTGTGTGCTTTTAATCAGGCGGGCCTGCGGACGCTCCATGACATGGGTCCTGAGATCCGGCGGGCCATCTCTGGTGACCTCACGGTGGAGGAGGAGCTAGACAAGGCCCTGAAGGAGCCCGTGTCAGCCGCCTCGGAGGACGACATTTTCAGGGTAAAGGTCCGCTACACACACCCTCACACACTCCGCCTGTCCTCCTCCTCCTCCTCCACCGCTTCTGCGCTGGAGCTGCTGCCCTGTAGCAGGGGGAGGGGCTATACGGGAGGGGCTATACTTCAGGGGGGAGGTCCACAGTGTAACATTGCCTTTGCTTTGCCCTGTCCATCAAATCCCATCTACCCAGACTATAGATGTCAGTATAGCTCAGTGTTTCCCCTAGGTTTGCTGCCTTGGGGGGGTGGCATGGACCGTGGCATGGACCCCCCCCCCCCCAGGGGGTAAGACCCTGCCTCATACCAGCGTCATGTCCAGGGGTGTACTTGTACATTAAGCCGCCTCACGCTACGGAAACAGGAGATAGGCTCCTGCCCTATGGGCCATTAGGCTCCAGAACCATCGGTTCTCAAGGCTACTTACTTACAGTATGTGGTCTTGACTACCTGTCCACTTTCTCACCTGGTTCTTGCTCTCTCTCTCTCTGGTGTGCCGACACCATCCTGCTCTCTCTCCTTCTCTCCCTCCCTACCCTCCCTCCCTACCCTCCTCTCTCCCTTTTGCTGTCAACCAAAAGGTAAACAAAACAGCCAGAGTATTTATAATCTAATAAGAGGCATACATTGATCCATATCAATTTATAACATAATTATAATTGAATATTGGATTGCTGTGGGCAATCCAGTCAGATAATGTCATTTTGAAAAAAATTGTATGTCCAACTAAAAAACAGACATTTCCAATGCTTCAATCAACTGTCCATGGACTGTAAATATGCCATTATGGTATTACCATGAAGCCCAACTCTAGCAGAATAAGAAAGATAGTATATCTACTTTAAGTAAAATAATAAAGTGCCTCCAGTTAGCTCTTTAGCTGGCAAGTGTGCAAGGAGACTAGCTCATCTCATCACCTCTGAGCTAGCTAGCTTGCTAGTTCTTTGACACTATTTACACTATGGAACTATAGTCAGACACTTTCTAGTCACGATAATAACGACCAATTTTAACCAACTTTCTCTGTCAGAACACTCAGCAATTATATTTGCTAACGCTTGAACTTGCTTACTTTCAATCTGCAGACATCTCAGCCGGCAAAAACTCTCGCGTCTCACGCGCACACGTGCGCAAAATCTTGTATTATTCTCCAGCGCTGACAGAGCGCGAAGTTTCGAGATAGGTCTGGCTATGCGAGACTACGGCGGACTAACGTTACCAACGAGCCTATGGGCTTGCCACTCGCCAGATTCGGGTTGGGTGCGTTTAAAAAACGCAGATATTTTAGCCAGCTTGTCAGATGTTTGGTGTCTACGTCCGTAATAATTCCTCTTTCTTGGGGGGGCGGGGGGTTCCGTTGGGAGGGCGGCCCGCCCCCCCAAGGCAATGGTAGGGGAAACACTGTAGCTGAATACCTCCTTCTCTCTCACTCCTTCTCTCTCCCTCCTTCTCTCCCTCTTTCTCTCTGTCGATACTTCTCTCTCCTTCTCTCTCTCCTCTCTCTCCTTCTCTCTCTCTCCTTCTCTTTCCCTCCTTCTCTCCCTCTTTCTCTCTGTCAATACTTCTCTCCCCTTCTCTCTCTCCTTCTCTCTCTCTCCTTCTGTCTCTCTCCTTCTCTCTCCCTCCTTCTCTTTCTCTTTCTCTCTGTCAATACTTATCTCTCCTTCTCTCTCTCCTTCTCTTTCTCCCCTTCTCTCTCTTCTCTCTCTCTCTCCTTCTCTCTCTCTGCCTCTGTCTTTCTATACTTCTCATCCTCCCCCCCAGCGGGCAGGCGGGCTGTTCGGTAACCACGTCAACCTCTACAACCAGAGCGACAGCGGCGGACGCAACACCTTCCCACAATCCTTCACTGCGCAGCGGCCGCTCCACATCAGCAAGACAGGCAGCGCCGGGGAGGCAGAGTCTCCCAGCCACGAGAAGCTGGTTGGCTCGTCCACGTTCACGCCCAGCAGCTACTCCTCCTCCGAGTCCAACGCCAACATCAACAACGCCAACAACACGGCCGTGGGCCATGGGGGGCCGGGGGGCCGCTTCCCCAGCCCCTCCATCAGCACCGTGGACGGCCACAGCGGGCCCCCCCTCACCCCCATCCTCCTGCCGCG
Source organism: Nansenia antarctica (assembly GCF_963989245.1). Taxonomy (NCBI): domain Eukaryota; kingdom Metazoa; phylum Chordata; class Actinopteri; order Argentiniformes; family Microstomatidae; genus Nansenia; species Nansenia antarctica. The sequence goes on from NC_137678.1 coordinate 37,490,940, forward strand.
CTCTGCGTGGTGCTTCCCTCCAAAGAGGTGGGTTCATTCTCTCTCTCTCTCTCTCTCTCTCATTCTCTCTCTCTCTTTCTCTTTCTCTGTCTCTGTCTCTCTCTCTGTCTCTCTCTGTCTGTCTATCTCTTTGTCTCTCTCTCTATCTCTCTGTCTCTTTCTTTGTCTCTCTCTGTCTTTCTATCTATCTCTGTCTCTCTCTATCTCTCTGTCTCTTTCTTTCTTTCTGTCTCTCTCTGTCTTTCTATCTATCTCTGTCTCTCTCTATCTCTCTGTCTCTTTCTTTCTTTCTGTCTCTCTCTGTCTCTGTATCTCAATCTCTCTGTTTCTCTCTCTCTGTCTCTATCTTAATGTCTCTCTCTCTCTGTATCTCTATCTCTCTGTGTGCCTCTCTCTCTATCTCTCTGTCTCTCTCTCTGTGTCTGTCTGTCTGTCTGTCTCTCTCTCTCTCTCTCTCTCTCTCTCTCTCTCTCTCTGTGTGTGTCTCTTTCTGTCTCTCTCTCTCTCTCTCTCTCTTCTACTGTGTTCTCTAGAGTTGTGACCTCACCACTTCTTCTTCTTCTGTCCTTTGCTCTGTGTTTCTGAGTGACATCATCATGGCGCCTCTCCTGATTGGTGCGTCAGGTTTAGCCCCGCCTACCCGTAGCGTGTAGCCTCCTGAGCCATGACACTCGTCACTGCCTCTCCTTTCTCACTTCTCTCACTTCTCTCTCTTTCCTTCCCTCTTCCCTCCTCCTTCTGCTGAGAGCAGGACCTGTTTCTTTGACTCCCTCATGCGGTATGTTCAAGACGAGAGAGGGAGTGTGCGTGCGCAGGTGTGCGTGCATGTGTGTACGTGTGTGTGTGCGTGTGTGTGCGTGTGTCTGTGTGAGAGTGTGTGTGTGAGAGTGTGTGTCCCTACAGACCAGTGCTACAGCTTCATTCTGCTCTGTAGAATTAGAGCTGCTGCTGCTTCCTGTAGAGCTTGTACACCTGGTCACCCTCCCTCTGCTCTACAGTACTGAAATCCACCTGGTCACCCTCCCTCTACTCTACAGTACTGAAATACACTGTAACACACCATAACACACCATAACACACCATAATACACCACAATATACTATAATACACCATAATACGCCATCTGGGGCGGCGGTAGCCTAGAGGTTAGAGGCCGGCAATCGAAAGGTCGCTGGTTCGATCCCCGCCTCAGGAGGTGCCCTTGAGCAAGGCACTTAACCCCCAATTGCTCCAGGGGCTCTGACTATGGCTGACCCTGTGCCTTGAACAAAAAATACATTTTGTTATGACAAAAACATTGAATCTAATCATCTAAAAAATCTAATCTAATATACCATAACATATATCCAGTCCATAATACACCATCATACACCATAATATTCTAAAAATATACTATACTATACCATACTATACTATACTAAAATATACTATACTATACCTACTATACTATACCATACTATACTATACTAAACTATACCATACTATACCATACTATACTATACTAAAATATACTATACTATACTATACTATACCATAATATACCATACTATAATATACTATACCATACCATACTATACTCTACTATACCATACTATATTATACCATACTATACTATACTATAATATGCCATACTATAATATACCATACTGTACTGTACTCTACTGTACTGTACTGTACTGCACTCTACTGTACTGTACTCTACTGTACTATACTGTACTATACCCTACTGTACTGTACTGTACTGTACCCTACTGTACTCTGCTGTACTGCACTCTACTGTACTGAACTTTGCTGTACTCTGCTGTACTGTACTCTACTGTACTGAACTCTGCTGTACTCTACTGTACTCTTGCAGTAGCAGTAAGGCTGTAGTAACATGGTAAGTGTGAGAACGCAGTTGTCCTTCAACTGTGTCACCGTGGTTACGCGGCTGTGCTTCCTGATAAGCTGTTTCCTGTGTGACCCGCTGTCAGGCTATTCTCCATCCTGCTGCTAACACTGCCCCTGGGGACGCCCCCGGGAAACCCTGCCATGCCTCAGTCACCTGGACATTAACCGTGTGTGTGTGTGTGTGTGTGTCTCTGTGTGTGTGTGTGTGTGTGTGTGTGTGTGTGTGTGTGTGTGTGTGCGTGTGTGTGTGTTCCACAGCTCTGACTCCAGTGACAGCAGGCTGACCATCATCAGGAGAGAGGAGGAGACAGACGAGACGTATGATGAGAGAGACCACACCATCCTCACCTCTGACATGTACTTACCTCCTCCTCCTCCTCCCTCTCTCTCCTCCTTTCTCTCCTCCTCTCCTCCTCTCTCTCTTCCTCCTCCTCCCTCTCTCTCCTCCCTTTTCTCATCCTCTCCTCCTTTCTCTCCTCCTCTCCTCCTTTCTCTCCTCCTCTCTCTCTCTCCTCCTTTCTGTCCTCTCCTCTCTCTCCTTTCTCTCCTTCTCTCTCCCTCTTTCCTCCTTTCTCTCCTCCTTTCTCTCCTCATTTCCTCCTCTCTCTCCTTTCTCTCCTTTCTCTCTCTCTCTCTCTCTCTCTCTCTCTTTCTGTCGGTCTCTCCACTAAGAGGTTTTTCCTGTACATATCCAATATTAATGGACGCATGTGTGTGTGGGTGCGTGTGTTTGTGTGCGTGTTTGTGTGCGTGTGTGTCCTCGTTTGTGTGTCTGTGCGTGTGTGTGTGTGTTTGTGTGTGTGTGTGTGTGTGTGTGTAGGCTGGTGTATCAGGATGAGGAGTGTAAGCAGCTGGCTCCTATGGAGGAGGGGGAGGATGGGGAGGAGAGGAGGCCGTGGCTGTCCCCAAGGAGAGCCTTCCTGTGTCCCACAGCCCTGGGTAGGAGTCTTTTGTCTTTTTTGGGGGGGGCACCTAATCTATCTCCACACTCCTTAATCCATCCCTGGGTAGGACCTCACACCCCCCCCCCCCCCCCCCCCCCCTCATAAACAGATACACACTCCCTCTCGATCCTGTCTCACCCCCTCCCCTCCTCTCCCTCCTCCTTCCACCTCTCTCCTCACCCTCCACCTCTCTCTCCCCCCTCTACCTCCCTCTCTTCCCCCTCTCTCCTCACCCTCCACCTCTCACCCTCTACCTCTCTCTCCCCCTCTACGTCCC